>NW_027479066.1:0-252480 GCF_051014685.1 Ptiloglossa arizonensis
CTTTCGAAAATTTTGATGGTTTCTCAACCATTCCTTAACTTCAAACTCCCATATCTCGCGAACGGATTGACGAACTCGAGAAATTCCTGTTGCATCTGGAACTAGAAACTCGCCCGATTACAGCGGTCTGTGTATTTTTCCCCTAGGACATTCTAGTCATTGGTTTCGAGTATCAGACTTGCGAAAATTTTGATGGACTTGCAACCATTCCTTAACTTCTAACTTCCATATCTCGCGAACGGATAGACGAACTCGAGAAATTCCTGTTGCATCTGAAGGTAGAGACTCTCCCGATTACAATGGTGTGCGTACTTTTCCCCTAGGCCATTCCAGTTGTTGGTTTCGAGTAACAGACTCGCGAAAATTTTGATGGTTTCTCAACCATTCCTTAACTTCAAACTCCCATATCTCGCGAACGGCTTGACGAACTCGAGATATTCCTGTTGCATCTGAATGTAGAAACTCGCCCGATTACAAGGGTGTGTGTACTTTTCCCCTAGGCCATTCCAGTTATTGGTTCCGAGTATCAGACTTGCGAAAGTTTTGATGGTTTCTCAACCATTCGTTAACTTCAAACTTCCATATCTCGCGAACGGATTGACGAACTCGAGAAATTCCTGTTGCTTATGAAACCAGAAACTCGCCCGATTACAACGGTATGTGTATTTTTGCCCTAGGCAATAGTAGTTATTGGTTTCGAGTATCAGACTTGCGGAAATTTTGATGGTTTCTCAACCATTCCTTAGCTTCAAATTCCCATATCTGGCGAACGGAATGATCAACTCGAGAAATTCCTATTGCATATGAAAGCAGAAACTCGCCCGATCACAACGGTGTGTGTAATTTTCCCCTATGCCATTGCAGTTATTGGTTTCGAGTATCAGACTTGCGAATGTTTTGATGGTTTCTCAACCATTCCTTAACTTCAAACTTCCATATCTCGCGAACGGATTGACGAACTCGAGAAATTCCTGTTGCATATGAAAGCAGAAACTCGCCCGATTACAACGGTATGTGTATTTTTGCCCTGGGCAATAGTAGTTATTTGTTTCGCGTATCAGACTTGCGAAAATTTTGATGGTTTCTCAACCATTCCTTAGCTTCAAATTCCCATATCTGGCGAACGGATTGACGAACTCGAGATATTCCTGTTGCATCTGAATGTAGAAACTCGCCCGATTACAAAGGTGTGCGTACATACCCCTAGGCCATTCCGGTTATTGGTTTCGTGTATCAGACTTGCGAAAATTTTGACGGTTAATCAACCATTCCTTAGCTTCAAATTCCCATATCTGGCGAACGGATTGACCAACTCGAGAAATTCCTGTTGCATCTGAAAGCAGAAACTCGCTCGATTACAATGGTGTGCGTACTTTTCCCCTAGGCCATTCCAGTTATTGGTTTCGAGTATCAGACTTGCGAAAATTTTGATGGTTTCTCAACCATTCCTTAGCTTCAAATTCCCATATCTCGCGAACGGATTGACGAACTCGAGATATTCCTGTTGCATCTGAATGTAGAAACTCTCCCGATTACAATGGTGTGCGTACTTTTCCCTTTTGCCATCCCAGTTATAGGTTTCGAGTATCAGAATTGCAAAAATTTTGATGGTTTCGCAACCATTCCTTAACTTTAAACTCCCATTTCTCGCGAACAGATTGACGAACTCGAGAAATTCCTGTTGCATATGAAAGCAGAAACTCGCCCGATCACAACGGTGTGTGTACTTTTCCCCTAGGCCATTCCAGTTATTGGTTTCGAGTATCCGACTTGCGAAAATTTTGATTGTTTCTCAACCATTCCTTAGTTTCAAATTCCCATATCTGGCGAACGGATTGACGAACTCGAGATATTCCTGTTGCATCTGAATGTAGAAACTCGCCCGATTACAATGGTGTGTGTACTTTTCCCCTATGCCATTGCAGTTATTGGTTTCGAGTATCAGACTTGCGAAAGTTTTGATGGTTTCTCAACCATTCCTTAACTTCAAACTCCCATATCTCGCGAACGGATTGACGAACTCGAGAAATTCCTGTTGCATCTGAAAGCAGATACTCGCCCGATTACAACGGTCTGTGTATTTTTCCCGCAGGCCACAGTAGTTATTGGTTTCGAGTATCTGACTTTCGAAAATTTTGATGGTTTCTCAACCATTCCTTAACTTCAAACTCCCATATCTCGCGCACGGATTGACGAACTCGAGAAATGCCTGTTGCATCTGAAAGCAGAGACTCGCCCGATCACAACGGTGTGTGTACTTTTCCCCTAGGCCATTCCAGTTATTGGTTTCGAGTATCAGACTTGCGAAAATTTTTATGGTTTCTCAACCATTCCTTAACTTCAAACTTCCATATCTCGCGAACGGATTGACGAACTCCAGAAATTCCTGTTGCATCTGAAAGTAGAAACTCGCCCGATTACAACGGTCTGTGTATTTTTCCCCTAAGACATTCTAGTCATTGGTTTCGAGTATCAGACTTGCGAAAATTTTGATGGACTCGCAACCATTCCTTAACTTCTAACTCCCATATCTCGCGAACGGATAGACGAACTCGAGAAATTCCTGTTGCATCTGAAAGTAGAGTCTCTCCCGATTACAATGGTGTGCGTACTTTTCCCCTAGGCCATTCCAGTTATTGGTTTCGAGTATCAGACTCGCGAAAATTTTGATGGTTTCTTAACCATTCCTTAACTTTAAACTCCCATTCCTCGCGAACGGATTGACTAACTCGAGAAATTCCTGTTGCATCTGAAAGCAGAAACTCGCTCGATTACAATGGTGTGCGTACTTTTCCCCTGGGCTATTCCGGTTATTGGTTTCGAGTCTCAGACTTGCGAAAATTTTGACGGTTTCTCAACCATTCCTTAGCTTCAAATTCCCATATCTGGCGAATGGATTGACGAACTCGAGATATTCCTGTTGCATCTGAATGTAGAAACTCGCCCGATTACAATGGTGTGTGTACTTTTCCCCTAGGCCATTCCGGTTATTGGTTTCGGGTATCAGACTTGCGAAAGTTTTGATGGTTTCTGAACCATTCCTTAACTTCAAACTCCCATATCTCGCGAACTGAATGACGAACTCGAGAAATTCCTGTTGCATCTGAAAGCAGATACTCGCCCGATTACAACGGTCTGTGTATTTTTCCCCTAGGACATTGTAGTTATTGGCTTCGAGTATCAGACTTGCGAAAATTTTGATGGACTCTCAAGCATTCCTTAATTTCTAACTCCCATATCTCGCGAACGGATTGACGAACTCGAGAAATTCCTGTTGCATCTGAAAGTAGAGACTCTCCCGATTACAATGGTGTGCGTACTTTTCCCCTTTGCCAATCCAGTTATAGGTTTCGAGTATCAGAATTGCAAAAATTTTGATGGTTTCTCAACCATTCCTTAGCTTCAAATTCCCATATCTGGCGAACGGATTGACGAACACGAGATATTCCTGTTGCATCTGAATGTAGAAACTCGCTCGATTACAATGGTGTGCGTACTTTTCCCCTTTGCCAATCCAGTTATAGGTTTCGAGTATCAGAATTGCAAAAATTTTGATGGTTTCTCAACCATTCCTTAGCTTCAAATTCCCATATCTCGCGAACGGATTGACGAACTAGAGAAATTCCTGTTGCATATGAAAGCAGAAACTCGCCCGATTACAACGGTATGTGTATTTTTGCCCTAGGCAATAGTAGTTATTGGTTTCGCGTATCAGACTTGCGAAAATTTTGATGGTTTCTCAACCATTCCTTAGCTTCAAATTCCCATATCTGGCGAACGGATTGACGAACACGAGATATTCCTGTTGCATCTGAATGTAGAAACTCGCTCGATTACAATGGTGTGCGTACTTTTCCCCTAGGCCATTCCAGTTATTGGTTTCAAGTATCAGACTTGCGAAAATTTTGATGGTTTCTCAACCATTCCTTAGCTTCAAATTCCCATATTTGGCGAACGGATTGTCGAACTCGAGAAATTCCTGTTGCATCTGAAAGGAAAACCCGCCCGATTACAACGCTATGTGTACTTTTGCCCTAGGCAATAGTAGTTATTGGTTTCGAGTATCAGACTTGCGAAAATTTTGATGGTTTCTCAACCATTCCTTAGCTTCAAATTCCCATATCTGGCGAACGAATTGACGAACTCGAGATATTCCTGTGGCATCCGAATGTAGAAACACGCACGATTACAATGGTGTGTGTACTTTTCCCCTATGCCATTGCAGTTACTGGTTTCGAGTATCAGACTTGCGAAAGTTTTCATGGTTTCTCAACCATTCCTTAACTTCAAACTCCCATATCTCGCGAACGGATTGACGAACTCGAGAAATTCCTGTTGCATATGAAAGCAGAAACTCGCCCGATTACAACGGTCTGTGTATTTTTTCCCGCAGGCCACAGTAGTTATTGGTTTCGAGTATCTGACTTTCGAAAATTTTGATGGTTTCTCAACCATTCCTTAACTTCAAACTCCCATATCTCGCGAACGGATTGACGAACTCGAGAAATTCCTGTTGCATCTGGAACTAGAAACTCGCCCGATTACAGCGGTCTGTGTATTTTTCCCCTAGGACATTCTAGTCATTGGTTTCGAGTATCAGACTTGCGAAAATTTTGATGGACTTGCAACCATTCCTTAACTTCTAACTTCCATATCTCGCGAACGGATAGACGAACTCGAGAAATTCCTGTTGCATCTGAAGGTAGAGACTCTCCCGATTACAATGGTGTGCGTACTTTTCCCCTAGGCCATTCCAGTTGTTGGTTTCGAGTAACAGACTCGCGAAAATTTTGATGGTTTCTCAACCATTCCTTAACTTCAAACTCCCATATCTCGCGAACGGCTTGACGAACTCGAGATATTCCTGTTGCATCTGAATGTAGAAACTCGCCCGATTACAAGGGTGTGTGTACTTTTCCCCTAGGCCATTCCAGTTATTGGTTCCGAGTATCAGACTTGCGAAAGTTTTGATGGTTTCTCAACCATTCGTTAACTTCAAACTTCCATATCTCGCGAACGGATTGACGAACTCGAGAAATTCCTGTTGCTTATGAAACCAGAAACTCGCCCGATTACAACGGTATGTGTATTTTTGCCCTAGGCAATAGTAGTTATTGGTTTCGAGTATCAGACTTGCGGAAATTTTGATGGTTTCTCAACCATTCCTTAGCTTCAAATTCCCATATCTGGCGAACGGAATGATCAACTCGAGAAATTCCTATTGCATATGAAAGCAGAAACTCGCCCGATCACAACGGTGTGTGTAATTTTCCCCTATGCCATTGCAGTTATTGGTTTCGAGTATCAGACTTGCGAATGTTTTGATGGTTTCTCAACCATTCCTTAACTTCAAACTTCCATATCTCGCGAACGGATTGACGAACTCGAGAAATTCCTGTTGCATATGAAAGCAGAAACTCGCCCGATTACAACGGTATGTGTATTTTTGCCCTGGGCAATAGTAGTTATTTGTTTCGCGTATCAGACTTGCGAAAATTTTGATGGTTTCTCAACCATTCCTTAGCTTCAAATTCCCATATCTGGCGAACGGATTGACGAACTCGAGATATTCCTGTTGCATCTGAATGTAGAAACTCGCCCGATTACAAAGGTGTGCGTACATACCCCTAGGCCATTCCGGTTATTGGTTTCGTGTATCAGACTTGCGAAAATTTTGACGGTTAATCAACCATTCCTTAGCTTCAAATTCCCATATCTGGCGAACGGATTGACCAACTCGAGAAATTCCTGTTGCATCTGAAAGCAGAAACTCGCTCGATTACAATGGTGTGCGTACTTTTCCCCTAGGCCATTCCAGTTATTGGTTTCGAGTATCAGACTTGCGAAAATTTTGATGGTTTCTCAACCATTCCTTAGCTTCAAATTCCCATATCTCGCGAACGGATTGACGAACTCGAGATATTCCTGTTGCATCTGAATGTAGAAACTCTCCCGATTACAATGGTGTGCGTACTTTTCCCTTTTGCCATCCCAGTTATAGGTTTCGAGTATCAGAATTGCAAAAATTTTGATGGTTTCGCAACCATTCCTTAACTTTAAACTCCCATTTCTCGCGAACAGATTGACGAACTCGAGAAATTCCTGTTGCATATGAAAGCAGAAACTCGCCCGATCACAACGGTGTGTGTACTTTTCCCCTAGGCCATTCCAGTTATTGGTTTCGAGTATCCGACTTGCGAAAATTTTGATTGTTTCTCAACCATTCCTTAGTTTCAAATTCCCATATCTGGCGAACGGATTGACGAACTCGAGATATTCCTGTTGCATCTGAATGTAGAAACTCGCCCGATTACAATGGTGTGTGTACTTTTCCCCTATGCCATTGCAGTTATTGGTTTCGAGTATCAGACTTGCGAAAGTTTTGATGGTTTCTCAACCATTCCTTAACTTCAAACTCCCATATCTCGCGAACGGATTGACGAACTCGAGAAATTCCTGTTGCATCTGAAAGCAGATACTCGCCCGATTACAACGGTCTGTGTATTTTTCCCGCAGGCCACAGTAGTTATTGGTTTCGAGTATCTGACTTTCGAAAATTTTGATGGTTTCTCAACCATTCCTTAACTTCAAACTCCCATATCTCGCGCACGGATTGACGAACTCGAGAAATGCCTGTTGCATCTGAAAGCAGAGACTCGCCCGATCACAACGGTGTGTGTACTTTTCCCCTAGGCCATTCCAGTTATTGGTTTCGAGTATCAGACTTGCGAAAATTTTTATGGTTTCTCAACCATTCCTTAACTTCAAACTTCCATATCTCGCGAACGGATTGACGAACTCCAGAAATTCCTGTTGCATCTGAAAGTAGAAACTCGCCCGATTACAACGGTCTGTGTATTTTTCCCCTAAGACATTCTAGTCATTGGTTTCGAGTATCAGACTTGCGAAAATTTTGATGGACTCGCAACCATTCCTTAACTTCTAACTCCCATATCTCGCGAACGGATAGACGAACTCGAGAAATTCCTGTTGCATCTGAAAGTAGAGTCTCTCCCGATTACAATGGTGTGCGTACTTTTCCCCTAGGCCATTCCAGTTATTGGTTTCGAGTATCAGACTCGCGAAAATTTTGATGGTTTCTTAACCATTCCTTAACTTTAAACTCCCATTCCTCGCGAACGGATTGACTAACTCGAGAAATTCCTGTTGCATCTGAAAGCAGAAACTCGCTCGATTACAATGGTGTGCGTACTTTTCCCCTGGGCTATTCCGGTTATTGGTTTCGAGTCTCAGACTTGCGAAAATTTTGACGGTTTCTCAACCATTCCTTAGCTTCAAATTCCCATATCTGGCGAATGGATTGACGAACTCGAGATATTCCTGTTGCATCTGAATGTAGAAACTCGCCCGATTACAATGGTGTGTGTACTTTTCCCCTAGGCCATTCCGGTTATTGGTTTCGGGTATCAGACTTGCGAAAGTTTTGATGGTTTCTGAACCATTCCTTAACTTCAAACTCCCATATCTCGCGAACTGAATGACGAACTCGAGAAATTCCTGTTGCATCTGAAAGCAGATACTCGCCCGATTACAACGGTCTGTGTATTTTTCCCCTAGGACATTGTAGTTATTGGCTTCGAGTATCAGACTTGCGAAAATTTTGATGGACTCTCAAGCATTCCTTAATTTCTAACTCCCATATCTCGCGAACGGATTGACGAACTCGAGAAATTCCTGTTGCATCTGAAAGTAGAGACTCTCCCGATTACAATGGTGTGCGTACTTTTCCCCTTTGCCAATCCAGTTATAGGTTTCGAGTATCAGAATTGCAAAAATTTTGATGGTTTCGCAACCATTCCTTAACTTTAAACTCCCATTTCTCGCGAACAGATTGACGAACTCGGGAAATTCCTGTTGCATATGAAAGCAGAAACTCGCCCGATTACAACGGTATGTGTATTTTTGCCCTAGGCAATAGTAGTTATTGGTTTCGCGTATCAGACTTGCGAAAATTTTGATGGTTTGTCATCCATTCCTTAGCTTCAAATTCCCATATCTGGCGAACGGATTGACCAACTCGAGAAATTCCTGTTGCATCGGAAAGCAGAAACTCGCGCGATCACAAGGGTCTGTGTATTTTTCCCCTAGGACATTCTAGTCATTGGTTTCGAGTATCAGACTTGCGAAAATTTTGATGGACTCTTAACCATTCCTTAACTTCTAACTCCCATATCTCGCGAACGGATAGACGAACTCGAGAAATTCCTGTTGCATCTGAAAGTAGAGACTCTCCCGATTACAATGGTGTGCGTACTTTTCCCCTAGGCCATTCCAGTTATTGGTTTCGAGTATCAGACTCGCGAAAATTTTGATGGTTTCTAAACCATTCCTTAACTTTAAACACCCATTTCTCGCGATCAGATTGACGAACTCGAGAAATTCTTGTTGCATATGAAAGCATAAACTCGCCCGATTACAACGGTATGTGTATTTTTGCCCTAGGCAATAGTAGTTATTGGTTTCGCGTATCAGACTTGCGAAAATTTTGATGGTTTGTCAACCATTCCTTAGCTTCAAATTCCCATATCTGGCGAACGGATTGACCAACTCGAGAAATTCCTGTTGCATCTGAAAGCAGAAACTCGCCCGATCACAACGGTGTGTGTACATTTCCCCTAGGCCATTCCAGTTATTGGTTTCGAGTATCAGACTTGCGAAAATTTTGATGGTTTCTCAACCATTCCTTAGCTTCAAACTTCCATATCTCGCGAACGGATTGACGAACTCGAGAAATTCCTGTTGCATATGAATGCAGAAACTCGCCCGATTACAACGGTCTGTGTATTTTTCCCGCAGGCCACAGTAGTTATTGGTTTCGAGTATCTGACTTTCGAAAATTTTGATTGTTTCTCATCCATTCCTTAGCATCAAATTCCCATATCTGGCGAACGAATTGACGAACTCGAGATATTCCTGTTGCATCTGAATGTAGAAACTCGCCCGATTACAGCGGTCTGTGTATTTTTCCCCCAGGACATTCTAGTTATTGGCTTCGAGTATCAGAATTGCAAAAATTTTGATGGTTTCGCAACCATTCCTTAACTTTAAACTCCCATTTCTCGCGAACAGATTGACGAACTCGAGAAATTCCTGTTGCATATGAAAGCAGAAACTCGCCCGATTACAACTGTATGTGTATTTTTGCCCTAGGCAATAGTAGTTATTGGTTTCGAGTATCAGACTTGCGAAAGTTTTGATGGTTTCTCATCCATTCCTTAGCATCAAATTCCCATATCTGGCGAACGAATTGACGAACTCGAGATATTCCTGTTACATCTGAATGTAGAAACTCGCCCGATTACAATGGTGTGTGTACTTTTCCCCTATGCCATTGCAGTTATTGGTTTCGAGTATCAGACTTGCGAAAGTTTTGATGGTTTCTCAACCATTCCTTAACTTCAAACTCCCATATCTCGCGAACGGATTGACGAACTCGAAAAATTCCTGTTGCATCTGAAAGGAAAATCCGCCCGACCACAACGGTATGTGTATTTTTGCCCTAGGCCATAGTAGTTATTGGTTTCGAGTATCAGACTTGCGAAAATTTTGATGGTTTCTCAACCATTCCTTAGCTTCAAATTCCCATATCTGGCGAACGAATTGACGAACTCGAGATATGCCTGTTGCATCTGAATGTAGAAACTCGCCCGATTACAATGGTGTGTGTACTTTTCCCCTATGCCATTGCAGTTATTGGTTTCGAGTATCAGACTTGCGAAAGTTTTGATGGTTTCTCAACCATTCCTTAACTTCAAACTCCCATATCTCGCGAACGGATTGACGAACTCGAGAAATTCCTGTTGCATCTGAAAGCAGAAACTCGCTCGATTACAATGGTGTGCGTACTTTTCCCCTAGGCCATTCCAGTTATTGGTTTCGAGTATCAGACTTGCGAAAATTTTGATGGTTTCTCAACCATTCCTTAGCTTCAAATTCCCATATCTCGCGAACGGATTGACGAACTCGAGATATTCCTGTTGCATCTGAATGTAGAAACTCTCCCGATTACAATGGTGTGCGTACTTTTCCCCTTTGCCAATCCAGTTATAGGTATCGAGTATCAGAATTGCAAAAATTTTGATGGTTTCTCAACCATTCCTTAACTTCATACTTCCATATCTCGCGAACGGATTGACGAACTCGAGAAATTCCTGTTGCATATGAAAGCAGAAACTCGCCCGATTACAACGGTATGTGTATTTTTGCCGTAGGCAATAGTAGTTATTGGTTTCGCGTATCAGACTTGCGAAAATTTTGATGGTTTCTCAACCATTCTTTAGCTTCAAATTCCCATATCTGGCGAACGGATTGACGAACTCGAGAAATTCCTGTTGCATCTGAAAGGAAAACCCGCCCGATCACAACGGTATGTGTATTTATGCGCTAG
Organism: Ptiloglossa arizonensis; assembly: GCF_051014685.1. Lineage (NCBI taxonomy): Eukaryota > Metazoa > Arthropoda > Insecta > Hymenoptera > Colletidae > Ptiloglossa > Ptiloglossa arizonensis. The sequence goes on from NW_027479066.1 coordinate 10,409, forward strand.
GCCATAGTAGTTATTGGTTTCGAGTATCAGACTTGCGAAGATTTTGATGGTTTCGCAACCATTCCTTAACCTCAAACTTCCATATCTCGCGAACGGATTGACGAACTCGAGAAATTACTGTTGCATATGAAAGCAGAAACTCGCCCGATTACAGCGGTATGTGTATTTTTGCCCTAGGCAATAGTAGTTATTGGTTTCGAGTATCAGACTTGCGAAAATTTTGATGGTTTCTCAACCATTCCTTAGCTTCAAACTCCCATATCTCGCGAACGGATTGACGAAGTCGAGAAATTCTTGTTGCATATGAAAGCAGAAACTCGCCCGATTACAACGGTGTGTGTATTTTTGCCCTAGGCAATAGTAGTTATTGGTTTCGAGTATCAGACTTGCGAAAATTTTGATGGTTTCTCAACCATTCCTTAACTTCAAACTCCCATATCTCGCGAACGGATAGACGAACTCGAGAAATTCCTGTTGCATCTGAAAGTAGAGACTCTCCCGATTACAATGGTGTGCGTACTTTTCCCCTAGGCCATTCCAGTTATTGGTTTCGAGTATCAGACTCGCGAAAATTTTGATGGTTTCTAAACCATTCCTTAACTTTAAACTCCCATTTCTCGCGATCAGATTGACGAACTCGAGAAATTCCTGTTGCATCTGAAAGTAGAGACTCTCCCGATTACAATGGTGTGCGTACTTTTCCCCTAGGCCATTCCAGTTATTGGTTTCGAGTATCAGACTTGCGAAAATTTTGACGGTTTCTCAACCATTCCTTAGCTTCAAATTCCCATATCTGGCGAATGGATTGACGAACTCGAGATATTCCTGTTGCATCTGAATGTAGAAACTCGCCCGATTACAATGGTGTGTGTACTTTTCCCCTAGGGCATTCCGGTTATTTGTTTCGAGTATCAGACTTGCGAAAGTTTTGATGGTTTCTCAACCATTCCTTAACTTCAAACTCCCATATCTCGCGAACGGATTGACGATCTCGAGAAATTCCTGTTGCATATGAAAGCAGAAACTCGCCCGATTACAACGGTGTGTGTATTTTTGCCCTAGGCAATAGTAGTTATTGGTTTCGAGTAACAGACTTGCGAAAATTTTGATGGTTTCTCAACCATTCCTTAGCTTCAAATTCCCATATCTGGCGAACGAATTGACGAACGCGAGATATTCCTGTTGCATCTGAATGTAGAAACTCGCCCGATTACAATGGTGTGTGTACTTCTCCCCTATGCCATTGCAGTTATTGGTTTCGAGTATCAGACTTGCGGAAGTTTTGATGGTTTCTCAACCATTCCTTAACTTCAAACTCCCATATCTCGCGAACGGATTGACGAACTCGAGAAATTCCTGTTGCATCTGAAAGCAGATACTCGCCCGACCACAACGGTATGTGTATTTTTGCCCTAGGCCATAGTAGTTATTGGTTTCGAGTATCAGACTTGCGAAAATTTTGATGGTTTCTCAACCATTCCTTAGCTTCAAATTCCCATATCTGGCGAACGAATTGACGAACTCGAGATATTCCTGTCGCATCTGAATGTAGAAACTCGCCCGATTACAATGGTGTGTGTACTTTTCCCCTATGCCATTGCAGTTATTGGTTTCGAGTATCAGACTTGCGGAAGTTTTGATGGTTTCTCAACCATTCCTTAACTTCAAACTACCATATCTCGCGAACGGATTGACGAACTCGAGAAATTCCTGTTGCATCTGAAAGCAGATACTCGCCCGATTACAGCGGTCTGTGTATTTTTCCCCCAGGACATTCTAGTTACTCGCTTCGAGTATCAGAATTGCAAAAATTTTGATGGTTTCGCAACCATTCCTTAACTTTAAACTCCCATTTCTCGCGAACAGATTGACGAACTCGAGAAATTCCTGTTGCATATGAATGCAGAAACTCGCCCGATTACAACTGTATGTGTATTTTTGCCCTAGGCAATAGTAGTTATTGGTTTCGAGTATCAGACTTGCGAAAATTTTGATGGTTTCTCAACCATTCCTTAGCATCAAATTCCCATATCTGGCGAACGGATTGACGAACTCGAGATATTCCTGTTACATCTGAATGTAGAAACTCGCCCGATTACAATGGTGTGTGTACTTTTCCCCTATGCCATTGCAGTTATTGGTTTCGAGTATCAGACTTGCGAAAGTTTTGATGGTTTCTCAACCATTCCTTAACTTCAAACTCCCATATCTCGCGAACGGATTGACGAACTCGAGAAATTCCTGTTGCATCTGAAAGGTAAACCCGCCCGATCACAACGGTATGTGTATTTTTGCCCTAGGCCATAGTAGTTAGCGGTTTCGAGTATCAGACTTGCGAAGATTTTGATGGTTTCTCAACCATTCCTTAACTTCAAACTTCCATATCTCGCGAACGGATTGACGAACTCGAGAAATTCCTGTTGCATATGAAAGCAGAAACTCGCCTGATTACAACTGTATGTGTATTTTTGCCCTAGGCAATAGTAGTTATTTGTTTCGAGTATCAGACTTGCGAAAATTTTGATGGTTTCTCAACCATTCCTTAGCATCAAATTCCCATATCTGGCGAACGAATTGACGAACTCGAGATATTCCTGTTACATCTGAATGTAGAAACTCGCCCGATTACAATGGTGTGTGTACTTTTCCCCTATGCCATTGCAGTTATTGGTTTCGATTATCAGACTTGCGAAAGTTTTGATGGTTTCTCAACCATTCCTTAACTTCAAACTCCCATATCTCGCGAACGGATTGACGAACTCGAGAAATTCCTGTTGCATCTGAGAGGAAAACCCGCCCGATCACAACGGTATGTGTATTTTTGCCCTAGGCCATATTAGTTATTGGTTTCGAGTATCCGACTTGCGAAAATTTTGATGGTTTCTCAACCATTCCTTAGCTTCAAATTCCCATATCTGGCGAACGGATTGACGAACTCGAGATATTCCTGTTGCATCTGAATGTAGAAACTCTCCCGATTACAATGGTGTGCGTACTTTTCCCTTTTGCCATCCCAGTTATAGGTTTCGAGTATCAGAATTGCAAAAATTTTGATGGTTTCGCAACCATCCCTTAACTTTAAACTCCCATTTCTCGCGAACAGATTGACGAACTCGAGAAATTCCTGTTGCATATGAATGCAGAAACTCGCCCGATTACAACTGTATGTGTATTTTTGCCCTAGGCAATAGTAGTTATTGGTTTCGAGTATCAGACTTGCGAAAATTTTGATGGTTTCTCAACCATTCCTTAGCATCAAATTCCCATATCTGGCGAACGAATTGACCAACTCGAGAAATTCCTGTTGCATCTGAAAGCAGAAACTCGCTCGATTACAATGGTGTGCGTACTTTTCCCCTAGGCCATTCCAGTTATTGGTTTCGAGTATCAGACTTGCGAAAATTTTGATGGTTTCTCAACCATTCCTTAGCTTCAAATTCCCATATCTCGCGAACGGATTGACGAACTCGAGATATTCCTGTTGCATCTGAATGTAGAAACTCTCCCGATTACAATGGTGTGCGTACTTTTCCCTTTTGCCATCCCAGTTATAGGTTTCGAGTATCAGAATTGCAAAAATTTTGATGGTTTCGCAACCATTCCTTAACTTTAAACTCCCATTTCTCGCGAACAGATTGACGAACTCGAGAAATTCCTGTTGCATATGAAAGCAGAAACTCGCCCGATCACAACGGTGTGTGTACTTTTCCCCTAGGCCATTCCAGTTATTGGTTTCGAGTATCCGACTTGCGAAAATTTTGATTGTTTCTCAACCATTCCTTAGTTTCAAATTCCCATATCTGGCGAACGGATTGACGAACTCGAGAAATTCCTGTTGCATCTGAAAGTAGAAACTCGCCCGATTACAACGGTCTGTGTATTTTTCCCCTAAGACATTCTAGTCATTGGTTTCGAGTATCAGACTTGCGAAAATTTTGATGGACTCGCAACCATTCCTTAACTTCTAACTCCCATATCTCGCGAACGGATAGACGAACTCGAGAAATTCCTGTTGCATCTGAAAGTAGAGTCTCTCCCGATTACAATGGTGTGCGTACTTTTCCCCTAGGCCATTCCAGTTATTGGTTTCGAGTATCAGACTCGCGAAAATTTTGATGGTTTCTTAACCATTCCTTAACTTTAAACTCCCATTCCTCGCGAACGGATTGACTAACTCGAGAAATTCCTGTTGCATCTGAGAGCAGAAACTCGCTCGATTACAATGGTGTGCGTACTTTTCCCCTGGGCTATTCCGGTTATTGGTTTCGAGTCTCAGACTTGCGAAAATTTTGACGGTTTCTCAACCATTCCTTAGCTTCAAATTCCCATATCTGGCGAATGGATTGACGAACTCGAGATATTCCTGTTGCATCTGAATGTAGAAACTCGCCCGATTACAATGGTGTGTGTACTTTTCCCCTAGGCCATTCCGGTTATTGGTTTCGGGTATCAGACTTGCGAAAGTTTTGATGGTTTCTGAACCATTCCTTAACTTCAAACTCCCATATCTCGCGAACTGAATGACGAACTCGAGAAATTCCTGTTGCATCTGAAAGCAGATACTCGCCCGATTACAACGGTCTGTGTATTTTTCCCCTAGGACATTGTAGTTATTGGCTTCGAGTATCAGACTCGCGAAAATTTTGATGGTTTCTAAACCATTCCTTAACTTTAAACACCCATTTCTCGCGATCAGATTGACGAACTCGAGAAATTCTTGTTGCATATGAAAGCATAAACTCGCCCGATTACAACGGTATGTGTATTTTTGCCCTAGGCAATAGTAGTTATTGGTTTCGCGTATCAGACTTGCGAAAATTTTGATGGTTTGTCAACCATTCCTTAGCTTCAAATTCCCATATCTGGCGAACGGATTGACCAACTCGAGAAATTCCTGTTGCATCTGAAAGCAGAAACTCGCCCGATCACAACGGTGTGTGTACATTTCCCCTAGGCCATTCCAGTTATTGGTTTCGAGTATCAGACTTGCGAAAATTTTGATGGTTTCTCAACCATTCCTTAGCTTCAAACTTCCATATCTCGCGAACGGATTGACGAACTCGAGAAATTCCTGTTGCATATGAATGCAGAAACTCGCCCGATTACAACGGTCTGTGTATTTTTCCCGCAGGCCACAGTAGTTATTGGTTTCGAGTATCTGACTTTCGAAAATTTTGATTGTTTCTCAACCATTCCTTAACTTCAAACTCCCATATCTCGCGAACGGATAGACGAACTCGAGAAATTCCTGTTGCATCTGAAAGTAGAGACTCTCCCGATTACAATGGTGTGCGTACTTTTCCCCTAGGCCATTCCAGTTATTGGTTTCGAGTATCAGACTCGCGAAAATTTTGATGGTTTCTAAACCATTCCTTAACTTTAAACTCCCATTTCTCGCGATCAGATTGACGAACTCGAGAAATTCCTGTTGCATCTGAAAGTAGAGACTCTCCCGATTACAATGGTGTGCGTACTTTTCCCCTAGGCCATTCCAGTTATTGGTTTCGAGTATCAGACTTGCGAAAATTTTGACGGTTTCTCAACCATTCCTTAGCTTCAAATTCCCATATCTGGCGAATGGATTGACGAACTCGAGATATTCCTGTTGCATCTGAATGTAGAAACTCGCCCGATTACAATGGTGTGTGTACTTTTCCCCTAGGGCATTCCGGTTATTTGTTTCGAGTATCAGACTTGCGAAAGTTTTGATGGTTTCTCAACCATTCCTTAACTTCAAACTCCCATATCTCGCGAACGGATTGACGATCTCGAGAAATTCCTGTTGCATATGAAAGCAGAAACTCGCCCGATTACAACGGTGTGTGTATTTTTGCCCTAGGCAATAGTAGTTATTGGTTTCGAGTAACAGACTTGCGAAAATTTTGATGGTTTCTCAACCATTCCTTAGCTTCAAATTCCCATATCTGGCGAACGAATTGACGAACGCGAGATATTCCTGTTGCATCTGAATGTAGAAACTCGCCCGATTACAATGGTGTGTGTACTTCTCCCCTATGCCATTGCAGTTATTGGTTTCGAGTATCAGACTTGCGGAAGTTTTGATGGTTTCTCAACCATTCCTTAACTTCAAACTCCCATATCTCGCGAACGGATTGACGAACTCGAGAAATTCCTGTTGCATCTGAAAGCAGATACTCGCCCGACCACAACGGTATGTGTATTTTTGCCCTAGGCCATAGTAGTTATTGGTTTCGAGTATCAGACTTGCGAAAATTTTGATGGTTTCTCAACCATTCCTTAGCTTCAAATTCCCATATCTGGCGAACGAATTGACGAACTCGAGATATTCCTGTCGCATCTGAATGTAGAAACTCGCCCGATTACAATGGTGTGTGTACTTTTCCCCTATGCCATTGCAGTTATTGGTTTCGAGTATCAGACTTGCGGAAGTTTTGATGGTTTCTCAACCATTCCTTAACTTCAAACTACCATATCTCGCGAACGGATTGACGAACTCGAGAAATTCCTGTTGCATCTGAAAGCAGATACTCGCCCGATTACAGCGGTCTGTGTATTTTTCCCCCAGGACATTCTAGTTACTCGCTTCGAGTATCAGAATTGCAAAAATTTTGATGGTTTCGCAACCATTCCTTAACTTTAAACTCCCATTTCTCGCGAACAGATTGACGAACTCGAGAAATTCCTGTTGCATATGAATGCAGAAACTCGCCCGATTACAACTGTATGTGTATTTTTGCCCTAGGCAATAGTAGTTATTGGTTTCGAGTATCAGACTTGCGAAAATTTTGATGGTTTCTCAACCATTCCTTAGCATCAAATTCCCATATCTGGCGAACGGATTGACGAACTCGAGATATTCCTGTTACATCTGAATGTAGAAACTCGCCCGATTACAATGGTGTGTGTACTTTTCCCCTATGCCATTGCAGTTATTGGTTTCGAGTATCAGACTTGCGAAAGTTTTGATGGTTTCTCAACCATTCCTTAACTTCAAACTCCCATATCTCGCGAACGGATTGACGAACTCGAGAAATTCCTGTTGCATCTGAAAGGTAAACCCGCCCGATCACAACGGTATGTGTATTTTTGCCCTAGGCCATAGTAGTTAGCGGTTTCGAGTATCAGACTTGCGAAGATTTTGATGGTTTCTCAACCATTCCTTAACTTCAAACTTCCATATCTCGCGAACGGATTGACGAACTCGAGAAATTCCTGTTGCATATGAAAGCAGAAACTCGCCTGATTACAACTGTATGTGTATTTTTGCCCTAGGCAATAGTAGTTATTTGTTTCGAGTATCAGACTTGCGAAAATTTTGATGGTTTCTCAACCATTCCTTAGCATCAAATTCCCATATCTGGCGAACGAATTGACGAACTCGAGATATTCCTGTTACATCTGAATGTAGAAACTCGCCCGATTACAATGGTGTGTGTACTTTTCCCCTATGCCATTGCAGTTATTGGTTTCGATTATCAGACTTGCGAAAGTTTTGATGGTTTCTCAACCATTCCTTAACTTCAAACTCCCATATCTCGCGAACGGATTGACGAACTCGAGAAATTCCTGTTGCATCTGAGAGGAAAACCCGCCCGATCACAACGGTATGTGTATTTTTGCCCTAGGCCATATTAGTTATTGGTTTCGAGTATCCGACTTGCGAAAATTTTGATGGTGTCTCAACCATTCCTTAGCTTCAAATTCCCATATCTGGCGAACGGATTGACGAACTCGAGATATTCCTGTTGCATCTGAATGTAGAAACTCTCCCGATTACAATGGTGTGCGTACTTTTCCCTTTTGCCATCCCAGTTATAGGTTTCGAGTATCAGAATTGCAAAAATTTTGATGGTTTCGCAACCATTCCTTAACTTTAAACTCCCATTTCTCGCGAACAGATTGACGAACTCGAGAAATTCCTGTTGCATATGAATGCAGAAACTCGCCCGATTACAACTGTATGTGTATTTTTGCCCTAGGCAATAGTAGTTATTGGTTTCGAGTATCAGACTTGCGAAAATTTTGATGGTTTCTCAACCATTCCTTAGCATCAAATTCCCATATCTGGCGAACGAATTGACCAACTCGAGAAATTCCTGTTGCATCTGAAAGCAGAAACTCGCTCGATTACAATGGTGTGCGTACTTTTCCCCTAGGCCATTCCAGTTATTGGTTTCGAGTATCAGACTTGCGAAAATTTTGATGGTTTCTCAACCATTCCTTAGCTTCAAATTCCCATATCTCGCGAACGGATTGACGAACTCGAGATATTCCTGTTGCATCTGAATGTAGAAACTCTCCCGATTACAATGGTGTGCGTACTTTTCCCTTTTGCCATCCCAGTTATAGGTTTCGAGTATCAGAATTGCAAAAATTTTGATGGTTTCGCAACCATTCCTTAACTTTAAACTCCCATTTCTCGCGAACAGATTGACGAACTCGAGAAATTCCTGTTGCATATGAAAGCAGAAACTCGCCCGATCACAACGGTGTGTGTACTTTTCCCCTAGGCCATTCCAGTTATTGGTTTCGAGTATCCGACTTGCGAAAATTTTGATTGTTTCTCAACCATTCCTTAGTTTCAAATTCCCATATCTGGCGAACGGATTGACGAACTCGAGAAATTCCTGTTGCATCTGAAAGTAGAAACTCGCCCGATTACAACGGTCTGTGTATTTTTCCCCTAAGACATTCTAGTCATTGGTTTCGAGTATCAGACTTGCGAAAATTTTGATGGACTCGCAACCATTCCTTAACTTCTAACTCCCATATCTCGCGAACGGATAGACGAACTCGAGAAATTCCTGTTGCATCTGAAAGTAGAGTCTCTCCCGATTACAATGGTGTGCGTACTTTTCCCCTAGGCCATTCCAGTTATTGGTTTCGAGTATCAGACTCGCGAAAATTTTGATGGTTTCTTAACCATTCCTTAACTTTAAACTCCCATTCCTCGCGAACGGATTGACTAACTCGAGAAATTCCTGTTGCATCTGAGAGCAGAAACTCGCTCGATTACAATGGTGTGCGTACTTTTCCCCTGGGCTATTCCGGTTATTGGTTTCGAGTCTCAGACTTGCGAAAATTTTGACGGTTTCTCAACCATTCCTTAGCTTCAAATTCCCATATCTGGCGAATGGATTGACGAACTCGAGATATTCCTGTTGCATCTGAATGTAGAAACTCGCCCGATTACAATGGTGTGTGTACTTTTCCCCTAGGCCATTCCGGTTATTGGTTTCGGGTATCAGACTTGCGAAAGTTTTGATGGTTTCTGAACCATTCCTTAACTTCAAACTCCCATATCTCGCGAACTGAATGACGAACTCGAGAAATTCCTGTTGCATCTGAAAGCAGATACTCGCCCGATTACAACGGTCTGTGTATTTTTCCCCTAGGACATTGTAGTTATTGGCTTCGAGTATCAGACTCGCGAAAATTTTGATGGTTTCTAAACCATTCCTTAACTTTAAACACCCATTTCTCGCGATCAGATTGACGAACTCGAGAAATTCTTGTTGCATATGAAAGCATAAACTCGCCCGATTACAACGGTATGTGTATTTTTGCCCTAGGCAATAGTAGTTATTGGTTTCGCGTATCAGACTTGCGAAAATTTTGATGGTTTGTCAACCATTCCTTAGCTTCAAATTCCCATATCTGGCGAACGGATTGACCAACTCGAGAAATTCCTGTTGCATCTGAAAGCAGAAACTCGCCCGATCACAACGGTGTGTGTACATTTCCCCTAGGCCATTCCAGTTATTGGTTTCGAGTATCAGACTTGCGAAAATTTTGATGGTTTCTCAACCATTCCTTAGCTTCAAACTTCCATATCTCGCGAACGGATTGACGAACTCGAGAAATTCCTGTTGCATATGAATGCAGAAACTCGCCCGATTACAACGGTCTGTGTATTTTTCCCGCAGGCCACAGTAGTTATTGGTTTCGAGTATCTGACTTTCGAAAATTTTGATTGTTTCTCAACCATTCCTTAACTTCAAACTCCCATATCTCGCGAACGGATAGACGAACTCGAGAAATTCCTGTTGCATCTGAAAGTAGAGACTCTCCCGATTACAATGGTGTGCGTACTTTTCCCCTAGGCCATTCCAGTTATTGGTTTCGAGTATCAGACTCGCGAAAATTTTGATGGTTTCTAAACCATTCCTTAACTTTAAACTCCCATTTCTCGCGATCAGATTGACGAACTCGAGAAATTCCTGTTGCATCTGAAAGTAGAGACTCTCCCGATTACAATGGTGTGCGTACTTTTCCCCTAGGCCATTCCAGTTATTGGTTTCGAGTATCAGACTTGCGAAAATTTTGACGGTTTCTCAACCATTCCTTAGCTTCAAATTCCCATATCTGGCGAATGGATTGACGAACTCGAGATATTCCTGTTGCATCTGAATGTAGAAACTCGCCCGATTACAATGGTGTGTGTACTTTTCCCCTAGGGCATTCCGGTTATTTGTTTCGAGTATCAGACTTGCGAAAGTTTTGATGGTTTCTCAACCATTCCTTAACTTCAAACTCCCATATCTCGCGAACGGATTGACGATCTCGAGAAATTCCTGTTGCATATGAAAGCAGAAACTCGCCCGATTACAACGGTGTGTGTATTTTTGCCCTAGGCAATAGTAGTTATTGGTTTCGAGTAACAGACTTGCGAAAATTTTGATGGTTTCTCAACCATTCCTTAGCTTCAAATTCCCATATCTGGCGAACGAATTGACGAACGCGAGATATTCCTGTTGCATCTGAATGTAGAAACTCGCCCGATTACAATGGTGTGTGTACTTCTCCCCTATGCCATTGCAGTTATTGGTTTCGAGTATCAGACTTGCGGAAGTTTTGATGGTTTCTCAACCATTCCTTAACTTCAAACTCCCATATCTCGCGAACGGATTGACGAACTCGAGAAATTCCTGTTGCATCTGAAAGCAGATACTCGCCCGACCACAACGGTATGTGTATTTTTGCCCTAGGCCATAGTAGTTATTGGTTTCGAGTATCAGACTTGCGAAAATTTTGATGGTTTCTCAACCATTCCTTAGCTTCAAATTCCCATATCTGGCGAACGAATTGACGAACTCGAGATATTCCTGTCGCATCTGAATGTAGAAACTCGCCCGATTACAATGGTGTGTGTACTTTTCCCCTATGCCATTGCAGTTATTGGTTTCGAGTATCAGACTTGCGGAAGTTTTGATGGTTTCTCAACCATTCCTTAACTTCAAACTACCATATCTCGCGAACGGATTGACGAACTCGAGAAATTCCTGTTGCATCTGAAAGCAGATACTCGCCCGATTACAGCGGTCTGTGTATTTTTCCCCCAGGACATTCTAGTTACTCGCTTCGAGTATCAGAATTGCAAAAATTTTGATGGTTTCGCAACCATTCCTTAACTTTAAACTCCCATTTCTCGCGAACAGATTGACGAACTCGAGAAATTCCTGTTGCATATGAATGCAGAAACTCGCCCGATTACAACTGTATGTGTATTTTTGCCCTAGGCAATAGTAGTTATTGGTTTCGAGTATCAGACTTGCGAAAATTTTGATGGTTTCTCAACCATTCCTTAGCATCAAATTCCCATATCTGGCGAACGGATTGACGAACTCGAGATATTCCTGTTACATCTGAATGTAGAAACTCGCCCGATTACAATGGTGTGTGTACTTTTCCCCTATGCCATTGCAGTTATTGGTTTCGAGTATCAGACTTGCGAAAGTTTTGATGGTTTCTCAACCATTCCTTAACTTCAAACTCCCATATCTCGCGAACGGATTGACGAACTCGAGAAATTCCTGTTGCATCTGAAAGGTAAACCCGCCCGATCACAACGGTATGTGTATTTTTGCCCTAGGCCATAGTAGTTAGCGGTTTCGAGTATCAGACTTGCGAAGATTTTGATGGTTTCTCAACCATTCCTTAACTTCAAACTTCCATATCTCGCGAACGGATTGACGAACTCGAGAAATTCCTGTTGCATATGAAAGCAGAAACTCGCCTGATTACAACTGTATGTGTATTTTTGCCCTAGGCAATAGTAGTTATTTGTTTCGAGTATCAGACTTGCGAAAATTTTGATGGTTTCTCAACCATTCCTTAGCATCAAATTCCCATATCTGGCGAACGAATTGACGAACTCGAGATATTCCTGTTACATCTGAATGTAGAAACTCGCCCGATTACAATGGTGTGTGTACTTTTCCCCTATGCCATTGCAGTTATTGGTTTCGATTATCAGACTTGCGAAAGTTTTGATGGTTTCTCAACCATTCCTTAACTTCAAACTCCCATATCTCGCGAACGGATTGACGAACTCGAGAAATTCCTGTTGCATCTGAGAGGAAAACCCGCCCGATCACAACGGTATGTGTATTTTTGCCCTAGGCCATATTAGTTATTGGTTTCGAGTATCCGACTTGCGAAAATTTTGATGGTGTCTCAACCATTCCTTAGCTTCAAATTCCCATATCTGGCGAACGGATTGACGAACTCGAGATATTCCTGTTGCATCTGAATGTAGAAACTCTCCCGATTACAATGGTGTGCGTACTTTTCCCTTTTGCCATCCCAGTTATAGGTTTCGAGTATCAGAATTGCAAAAATTTTGATGGTTTCGCAACCATTCCTTAACTTTAAACTCCCATTTCTCGCGAACAGATTGACGAACTCGAGAAATTCCTGTTGCATATGAATGCAGAAACTCGCCCGATTACAACTGTATGTGTATTTTTGCCCTAGGCAATAGTAGTTATTGGTTTCGAGTATCAGACTTGCGAAAATTTTGATGGTTTCTCAACCATTCCTTAGCATCAAATTCCCATATCTGGCGAACGAATTGACCAACTCGAGAAATTCCTGTTGCATCTGAAAGCAGAAACTCGCTCGATTACAATGGTGTGCGTACTTTTCCCCTAGGCCATTCCAGTTATTGGTTTCGAGTATCAGACTTGCGAAAATTTTGATGGTTTCTCAACCATTCCTTAGCTTCAAATTCCCATATCTCGCGAACGGATTGACGAACTCGAGATATTCCTGTTGCATCTGAATGTAGAAACTCTCCCGATTACAATGGTGTGCGTACTTTTCCCTTTTGCCATCCCAGTTATAGGTTTCGAGTATCAGAATTGCAAAAATTTTGATGGTTTCGCAACCATTCCTTAACTTTAAACTCCCATTTCTCGCGAACAGATTGACGAACTCGAGAAATTCCTGTTGCATATGAAAGCAGAAACTCGCCCGATCACAACGGTGTGTGTACTTTTCCCCTAGGCCATTCCAGTTATTGGTTTCGAGTATCCGACTTGCGAAAATTTTGATTGTTTCTCAACCATTCCTTAGTTTCAAATTCCCATATCTGGCGAACGGATTGACGAACTCGAGAAATTCCTGTTGCATCTGAAAGTAGAAACTCGCCCGATTACAACGGTCTGTGTATTTTTCCCCTAAGACATTCTAGTCATTGGTTTCGAGTATCAGACTTGCGAAAATTTTGATGGACTCGCAACCATTCCTTAACTTCTAACTCCCATATCTCGCGAACGGATAGACGAACTCGAGAAATTCCTGTTGCATCTGAAAGTAGAGTCTCTCCCGATTACAATGGTGTGCGTACTTTTCCCCTAGGCCATTCCAGTTATTGGTTTCGAGTATCAGACTCGCGAAAATTTTGATGGTTTCTTAACCATTCCTTAACTTTAAACTCCCATTCCTCGCGAACGGATTGACTAACTCGAGAAATTCCTGTTGCATCTGAGAGCAGAAACTCGCTCGATTACAATGGTGTGCGTACTTTTCCCCTGGGCTATTCCGGTTATTGGTTTCGAGTCTCAGACTTGCGAAAATTTTGACGGTTTCTCAACCATTCCTTAGCTTCAAATTCCCATATCTGGCGAATGGATTGACGAACTCGAGATATTCCTGTTGCATCTGAATGTAGAAACTCGCCCGATTACAATGGTGTGTGTACTTTTCCCCTAGGCCATTCCGGTTATTGGTTTCGGGTATCAGACTTGCGAAAGTTTTGATGGTTTCTGAACCATTCCTTAACTTCAAACTCCCATATCTCGCGAACTGAATGACGAACTCGAGAAATTCCTGTTGCATCTGAAAGCAGATACTCGCCCGATTACAACGGTCTGTGTATTTTTCCCCTAGGACATTGTAGTTATTGGCTTCGAGTATCAGACTCGCGAAAATTTTGATGGTTTCTAAACCATTCCTTAACTTTAAACACCCATTTCTCGCGATCAGATTGACGAACTCGAGAAATTCTTGTTGCATATGAAAGCATAAACTCGCCCGATTACAACGGTATGTGTATTTTTGCCCTAGGCAATAGTAGTTATTGGTTTCGCGTATCAGACTTGCGAAAATTTTGATGGTTTGTCAACCATTCCTTAGCTTCAAATTCCCATATCTGGCGAACGGATTGACCAACTCGAGAAATTCCTGTTGCATCTGAAAGCAGAAACTCGCCCGATCACAACGGTGTGTGTACATTTCCCCTAGGCCATTCCAGTTATTGGTTTCGAGTATCAGACTTGCGAAAATTTTGATGGTTTCTCAACCATTCCTTAGCTTCAAACTTCCATATCTCGCGAACGGATTGACGAACTCGAGAAATTCCTGTTGCATATGAATGCAGAAACTCGCCCGATTACAACGGTCTGTGTATTTTTCCCGCAGGCCACAGTAGTTATTGGTTTCGAGTATCTGACTTTCGAAAATTTTGATTGTTTCTCAACCATTCCTTAACTTCAAACTCCCATATCTCGCGAACGGATAGACGAACTCGAGAAATTCCTGTTGCATCTGAAAGTAGAGACTCTCCCGATTACAATGGTGTGCGTACTTTTCCCCTAGGCCATTCCAGTTATTGGTTTCGAGTATCAGACTCGCGAAAATTTTGATGGTTTCTAAACCATTCCTTAACTTTAAACTCCCATTTCTCGCGATCAGATTGACGAACTCGAGAAATTCCTGTTGCATCTGAAAGTAGAGACTCTCCCGATTACAATGGTGTGCGTACTTTTCCCCTAGGCCATTCCAGTTATTGGTTTCGAGTATCAGACTTGCGAAAATTTTGACGGTTTCTCAACCATTCCTTAGCTTCAAATTCCCATATCTGGCGAATGGATTGACGAACTCGAGATATTCCTGTTGCATCTGAATGTAGAAACTCGCCCGATTACAATGGTGTGTGTACTTTTCCCCTAGGGCATTCCGGTTATTTGTTTCGAGTATCAGACTTGCGAAAGTTTTGATGGTTTCTCAACCATTCCTTAACTTCAAACTCCCATATCTCGCGAACGGATTGACGAACTCGAGAAATTCCTGTTGCATATGAAAGCAGAAACTCGCCCGATTACAACGGTGTGTGTATTTTTGCCCTAGGCAATAGTAGTTATTGGTTTCGAGTAACAGACTTGCGAAAATTTTGATGGTTTCTCAACCATTCCTTAGCTTCAAATTCCCATATCTGGCGAACGAATTGACGAACTCGAGATATTCCTGTTGCATCTGAATGTAGAAACTCGCCCGATTACAATGGTGTGTGTACTTTTCCCCTATGCCATTGCAGTTATTGGTTTCGAGTATCAGACTTGCGGAAGTTTTGATGGTTTCTCAACCATTCCTTAACTTCAAACTCCCATATCTCGCGAACGGATTGACGAACTCGAGAAATTCCTGTTGCATCTGAAAGCAGATACTCGCCCGATTACAGCGGTCTGTGTATTTTTCCCCCAGGACATTCTAGTTATTGGCTTCGAGTATCAGAATTGCAAAAATTTTGATGGTTTCGCAACCATTCCTTAACTTTAAACTCCCATTTCTCGCGAACAGATTGACGAACTCGAGAAATTCCTGTTGCATATGAAAGCAGAAACTCGCCCGATTACAACTGTATGTGTATTTTTGCCCTAGGCAATAGTAGTTATTGGTTTCGAGTATCAGACTTGCGAAAATTTTGATGGTTTCTCATCCATTCCTTAGCATCAAATTCCCATATCTGGCGAACGAATTGACGAACTCGAGATATTCCTGTTACATCTGAATGTAGAAACTCGCCCGATTACAATGGTGTGTGTACTTTTCCCCTATGCCATTGCAGTTATTGGTTTCGAGTATCAGACTTGCGAAAGTTTTGATGGTTTCTCAACCATTCCTTAACTTCAAACTCCCATATCTCGCGAACGGATTGACGAACTCGAAAAATTCCTGTTGCATCTGAAAGGAAAATCCGCCCGACCACAACGGTATGTGTATTTTTGCCCTAGGCCATAGTAGTTATTGGTTTCGAGTATCAGACTTGCGAAAATTTTGATGGTTTCTCAACCATTCCTTAGCTTCAAATTCCCATATCTGGCGAACGAATTGACGAACTCGAGATATTCCTGTTGCATCTGAATGTAGAAACTCGCCCGATTACAATGGTGTGTGTACTTTTCCCCTATGCCATTGCAGTTATTGGTTTCGAGTATCAGACTTGCGAAAGTTTTGATGGTTTCTCAACCATTCCTTAACTTCAAACTCCCATATCTCGCGAACGGATTGACGAACTCGAGAAATTCCTGTTGCATCCGAAAGCAGATACTCGCCCGATTACAGCGGTCTGTGTATTTTTCCCCAAGGACATTCTAGTTATGGGCTTCGAGTATCAGACTTGCGAAAATTTTGATGGACTCTCAACCATTCCTTAATTTCTAACTCCCATATCTCGCGAACGGATTGACGAACTCGAGAAATTCCTGTTGCATCTGAAAGTAGAGACTCTCCCGATTACAATGGTGTGCGTACTTTTCCCCTTTGCCAATCCAGTTATAGGTATCGAGTATCAGAATTGCAAAAATTTTGATGGTTTCTTAACCATTCCTTAACTTCATACTTCCATATCTCGCGAACGGATTGACGAACTCGAGAAATTCCTGTTGCATATGAAAGCAGAAACTCGCCCGATTACAACGGTATGTGTATTTTTGCCGTAGGCAATAGTAGTTATTGGTTTCGCGTATCAGACTTGCGAAAATTTTGATGGTTTCTCAACCATTCTTTAGCTTCAAATTCCCATATCTGGCGAACGGATTGACGAACTCGAGAAATTCCTGTTGCATCTGAAAGGAAAACCCGCCCGATCACAACGGTATGTGTATTTATGCGCTAGGCCATAGTAGTTATTGGTTTCGAGTATCAGACTTGCGAAGATTTTGATGGTTTCGCAACCATTCCTTAACCTCAAACTTCCATATCTCGCGAACGGATTGACGAACTCGAGAAATTACTGTTGCATATGAAAGCAGAAAATCGCCCGATTACAGCGGTATGTGTATTTTTGCCCTAGGCAATAGTAGTTATTGGTTTCGAGTATCAGACTTGCGAAAATTTTGATGGTTTCTCAACCATTCCTTAGCTTCAAACTCCCATATCTCGCGAACGGATTGACGAAGTCGAGAAATTCTTGTTGCATATGAAAGCAGAAACTCGCCCGATTACAACGGTGTGTGTATTTTTGCCCTAGGCAATAGTAGTTATTGGTTTCGAGTATCAGACTTGCGAAAATTTTGACGGTTTCTCAACCATTCCTTAGCTTCAAATTCCCATATCTGGCGAATGGATTGACGAACTCGAGATATTCCTGTTGCATCTGAATGTAGAAACTCGCCCGATTACAATGGTGTGTGTACTTTTCCCCTAGGGCATTCCGGTTATTTGTTTCGAGTATCAGACTTGCGAAAGTTTTGATGGTTTCTCAACCATTCCTTAACTTCAAACTCCCATATCTCGCGAACGGATTGACGATCTCGAGAAATTCCTGTTGCATATGAAAGCAGAAACTCGCCCGATTACAACGGTGTGTGTATTTTTGCCCTAGGCAATAGTAGTTATTTGTTTCGAGTAACAGACTTGCGAAAATTTTGATGGTTTCTCAACCATTCCTTAGCTTCAAATTCCCATATCTGGCGAACGAATTGACGAACGCGAGATATTCCTGTTGCATCTGAATGTAGAAACTCGCCCGATTACAATGGTGTGTGTACTTTTCCCCTATGCCATTGCAGTTATTGGTTTCGAGTATCAGACTTGCGGAAGTTTTGATGGTTTCTCAACCATTCCTTAACTTCAAACTCCCGTATCTCGCGAACGGATTGACGAACTCGAGAAATTCCTGTTGCATCTGAAAGCAGATACTCGCCCGACCACAACGGTATGTGTATTTTTGCCCTAGGCCATAGTAGTTATTGGTTTCGGGTATCAGACTTGCGAAAATTTTGATGGTTTCTCAACCATTCCTTAGCTTCAAATTCCCATATCTGGCGAACGAATTGACGAACTCGAGATATTCCTGTCGCATCTGAATGTAGAAACTCGCCCGATTACAATGGTGTGTGTACTTTTCCCCTATGCCATTGCAGTTATTGGTTTCGAGTATCAGACTTGCGGAAGTTTTGATGGTTTCTCAACCATTCCTTAACTTCAAACTACCATATCTCGCGAACGGATTGACGAACTCGAGAAATTCCTGTTGCATCTGAAAGCAGATACTCGCCCGATTACAGCGGTCTGTGTATTTTTCCCCCAGGACATTCTAGTTACTCGCTTCGAGTATCAGAATTGCAAAAATTTTGATGGTTTCGCAACCATTCCTTAACTTTAAACTCCCATTTCTCGCGAACAGATTGACGAACTCGAGAAATTCCTGTTGCATATGAATGCAGAAACTCGCCCGATTACAACTGTATGTGTATTTTTGCCCTAGGCAATAGTAGTTATTGGTTTCGAGTATCAGACTGGCGAAAATTTTGATGGTTTCTCAACCATTCCTTAGCATCAAATTCCCATATCTGGCGAACGGATTGACGAACTCGAGATATTCGTGTTACATCTGAATGTAGAAACTCGCCCGATTACAATGGTGTGTGTACTTTTCCCCTATGCCATTGCAGTTATTGGTTTCGAGTATCAGACTTGCGAAAGTTTTGATGGTTTCTCAACCATTCCTTAACTTCAAACTCCCATATCTCGCGAACGGATTGACGAACTCGAGAAATTCCTGTTGCATCTGAAAGGTAAACCCGCCCGATCACAACGGTATGTGTATTTTTGCCCTAGGCCATAGTAGTTAGCGGTTTCGAGTATCAGACTTGCGAAGATTTTGATGGTTTCTCAACCATTCCTTAACTTCAAACTTCCATATCTCGCGAACGGATTGACGAACTCGAGAAATTCCTGTTGCATATGAAAGCAGAAACTCGCCCGATTACAACTGTATGTGTATTTTTGCCCTAGGCAATAGTAGTTATTTGTTTCGAGTATCAGACTTGCGAAAATTTTGATGGTTTCTCAACCATTCCTTAGCATCAAATTCCCATATATGGCGAACGAATTGACGAACTCGAGATATTCCTGTTACATCTGAATGTAGAAACTCGCCCGATTACAATGGTGTGTGTACTTTTCCCCTATGCCATTGCAGTTATTGGTTTCGATTATCAGACTTGCGAAAGTTTTGATGGTTTCTCAACCATTCCTTAACTTCAAACTCCCATATCTCGCGAACGGATTGACGAACTCGAGAAATTCCTGTTGCATCTGAGAGGAAAACCCGCCCGATCACAACGGTATGTGTATTTTTGCCCTAGGCCATATTAGTTATTGGTTTCGAGTATCAGACTAGCGAAAATTTTGATGGTTTCTCAACCATTCCTTAGCTTCAAATTCCCATATCTGGCGAACGAATTGACGAACTCGAGATATTCCTGTTGCATCTGAATGTAGAAACTCGCCCGATTACAGCGGTCTGTGTATTTTTCCCCCAGGACATTCTAGTTATTGGCTTCGAGTATCAGAATTGCAAAAATTATGATGGATTCGCAACCATTCCTTAACTTTAAACTCCCATTTCTCGCGAACAGATTGACGAACTCGAGAAATTCCTGTTGCATCTGAAATCAGAAAGTTGCCCGATTACAACGGTATGTGTATTTTGCCCTAGGCAATAGTAGTTATTGGTTTCGTGTATCAGACTTGCGAAAATTTTGATGGTTTCTCAACCATTCCTTAGCTTCAAATTCCCATATCTGGCGAACGGATTGAGGAACTCGAGATATTCCTGTTGCATCTGAATGTAGAAACTCGCCCGATTACAATGGTGTGCGTACTTTTCCCCTAGGCCATTCCAGTTATTGGTTTCGAGTATCAGACTTGCGAAAATTTTGATCGTTTCAAAACCATTCCTTAACTTCAAACTTCCATATCTCGCGAACGGATTGACGAACTCGAGAAATTCCTGTTGCATATGAAAGCAGAAACTCGCCCGATTACAACGGTATGTGTATTTTTGCCCTAGGCAATATTAGTTATTGGTTTCGAGTATCAGACTTGCGAAAATTTTGATGGTTTCTCAACCATTCCTTAGCTTCAAATTCCCATATCTGGCGAACGAATTGACGAACTCGAGATATTCCTGTTGCATCTGAATGTAGAAACTCGCCCGATTACAATGGTGTGTGTACTTTTCCCCTATGCCATTGCAGTTATTGGTTTCGAGTATCAGACTTGCGAAAGTTTTGATGGATTCTCAACCATTCCTTAACTTCAAACTCCCATATCTCGCGAACGGATTGACGAACTCGAGAAATTCCTGTTGCATCTGAAAGGAAAACCCGCCCGATCACAACGGTATGTGTATTTTTGCCCTAGGCCATAGTAGTTAGTGGTTTCGAGGATCAGACTTGCGAAGATTTTGATGGTTTCTCAACCATTCCTTAGCTTCAAATTCCCATATCTGGCGAACGAATTGACGAACTCGAGATATTCCTGTTGCATCTGAATGTAGAAACTCGCCCGATTACAATGGTGTGTGTACTTTTCCCCTATGCCATTGCAGTTATTGGTTTCGAGTATCAGACTTGCGAAAGTTTTGATGGTTTCTCAACCATTCCTTAACTTCAAACTCCCATATCTCGCGAACGGATTGAGGAACTCGAGAAATTCCTGTTGCATCTGAAAGCAGATACTCGCCCGATTACAGCGGTCTATGTATTTTTCCCCCAGTACATTCTAGTTATTGGCTTCGAGTATCAGAATTGCAAAAATTTTGATGGATTCGCAACCATTCCTTAACTCTAAACTCCCATTTCTCGCGAACAGATTGACGAACTCGAGAAATTCCTGTTGCATCTGAAATCAGAAAGTTGCCCGATTACAACGGTATGTGTATTTTGCCCTAGGCAATAGTAGTTATTGGTTTCGAGTATCAGACTTGCGAAAATTTTGATGGTTTCTCAACCATTCCTTAGCTTCAAATTCCCATATCTGGCGAACGGATTGAGGAACTCGAGATATTCCTGTTGCATCTGAATGTAGAAACTCGCCCGATTACAATGGTGTGCGTACTTTTCCCCTAGGCCATTCCAGTTATTGGTTTCGAATATCAGACTTGCGAAAATTTTGATGGTTTCTCAACCATTCCTTAACTTCAAACTTCCATATCTCGCGAACGAATTGACGAACTCGAGATATTCCTGTTGCATCTGAATGTAGAAACTCGCCCGATTACAATGGTGTGCGTACTTTTCCCCTAGGCCATTCTAGTCATTGGTTTCGAATATCAGACTTGCGAAAATTTTGATGGACTCGCAACCATTCCTTAACTTCTAACTCCCATATCTCGCGAACGGATAGACGAACTCGAGAAATTCTTGTTGCATCTGAATGTAGAAACTCGCCCGATTACAATGGTGTGCGTACTTTTCCCCTAGGCCATTCTAGTCATTGGTTTCGAATATCAGAGTTGCGAAAATTTTGATGGACTCGCAACCATTCCTTAACTTCTAACTCCCATATCTCGCGAACGGATAGACGAACTCGAGAAATTCTTGTTGCATATGAAAGCAGAAACTCGCCCGATTACAACGGTGTGTGTATTTTTGCCCTAGGCAATAGTAGTTATTGGTTTCGAGTATCAGACTTGCGAAAACTTTGATGGTTTCTCAACCATTCCTTAGCTTCAAATTCCCATATCTGGCGAACGAATTGACGAACTCGAGATATTCCTGTTGCATCTGAATGTAGAAACTCGCCCGATTACAATGGTGTGCGTACTTTTCCCCTAGGCCATTCTAGTCATTGGTTTCGAATATCAGACTTGCGAAAATTTTGATGGACTCGCAACCATTCCTTAACTTCTAACTCCCATATCTCGCGAACGGATAGACGAACTCGAGAAATTCTTGTTGCATATGAAAGCAGAAACTCGCCCGATTACAACGGTGTGTGTATTTTTGCCCTAGGCAATAGTAGTTATTGGTTTCGAGTATCAGACTTGCGAAAATTTTGATGGTTTCTCAACCATTCCTTAACTTCAAACTCCCATATCTCGCGAACGGATAGACGAACTCGAGAAATTCCTGTTGCATCTGAAAGTAGAGACTCTCCCGATTACAATGGTGTGCGTACTTTTCCCCTAGGCCATTCCAGTTATTGGTTTCGAGTATCAGACTCGCGAAAATTTTGATGGTTTCTAAACCATTCCTTAACTTTAAACTCCCATTTCTCGCGATCAGATTGACGAACTCGAGAAATTCCTGTTGCATCTGAAAGTAGAGACTCTCCCGATTACAATGGTGTGCGTACTTTTCCCCTAGGCCATTCCAGTTATTGGTTTCGAGTATCAGACTTGCGAAAATTTTGACGGTTTCTCAACCATTCCTTAGCTTCAAATTCCCATATCTGGCGAATGGATTGACGAACTCGAGATATTCCTGTTGCATCTGAATGTAGAAACTCGCCCGATTACAATGGTGTGTGTACTTTTCCCCTATGCCATTGCAGTTATTGGTTTCGAGTATCAGACTTGCGAAAGTTTTGATGGTTTCTCAACCATTCCTTAACTTCAAACTCCCATATCTCGCGAACGGATTGACGAACTCGAGAAATTCCTGTTGCATCTGAAAGGTATACCCGCCCGATCACAACGGTATGTGTATTTTTGCCCTAGGCCATAGTAGTTAGCGGTTTCGAGTATCAGACTTGCGAAGATTTTGATGGTTTCTCAACCATTCCTTAACTTCAAACTTCCATGTCTCGCGAACGGATTGACGAACTCGAGAAATTCCTGTTGCATATGAAAGCAGAAACTCGCCCGATTACAACTGTATGTGTATTTTTGCCCTAGGCAATAGTAGTTATTGGTTTCGAGTATCAGATTGCGAAAATTTTGATGGTTTCTCAACCATTCCTTAGCATCAAATTCCCATATCTGGCGAACGAATTGACGAACTCGAGATATTCCTGTTACATCTGAATGTAGAAACTCGCCCGATTACAATGGTGTGTGTACTTTTCCCCTATGCCATTGCAGTTATTGGTTTCGAGTATCAGCCTTGCGAAAGTTTTGATGGTTTCTCAACCATTCCTTAACTTCAAACTCCCATATCTCGCGAACGGATTGACGAACTCGAGAAATTCCTGTTGCATCTGAGAGGAAAACCCGCCCGATCACAACGGTATGTGTATTTTTGCCCTAGGCCATATTAGTTATTGGTTTCGAGTATCAGACTAGCGAAAATTTTGATGGTTTCTCAACCATTCCTTAGCTTCAAATTCCCATATCTGGCGAACGAATTGACGAACTCGAGATATTCCTGTTGCATCTGAATGTAGAAACTCGCCCGATTACAGCGGTCTGTGTATTTTTCCCCCAGGACATTCTAGTTATTGGCTTCGAGTATCAGACTTGCGAAAGTTTTGATGGATTCTCAACCATTCCTTAACTTCAAACTCCCATATCTCGCGAACGGATTGACGAACTCGAGAAATTCCTGTTGCATCTGAAAGGAAAACCCGCCCGATCACAACGGTATGTGTATTTTTGCCCTAGGCCATAGTAGTTAGTGGTTTCGAGGATCAGACTTGCGAAGATTTTGATGGTTTCTCAACCATTCCTTAGCTTCAAATTCCCATATCTGGCGAACGAATTGACGAACTCGAGATATTCCTGTTGCATCTGAATGTAGAAACTCGCCCGATTACAATGGTGTGTGTACTTTTCCCCTATGCCATTGCAGTTATTGGTTTCGAGTATCAGACTTGCGAAAGTTTTGATGGTTTCTCAACCATTCCTTAACTTCAAACTCCCATATCTCGCGAACGGATTGAGGAACTCGAGAAATTCCTGTTGCATCTGAAAGCAGATACTCGCCCGATTACAGCAGTCTATGTATTTTTCCCCCAGTACATTCTAGTTATTGGCTTCGAGTATCAGAATTGCAAAAATTTTGATGGATTCGCAACCATTCCTTAACTTTAAACTCCCATTTCTCGCGAACAGATTGACGAACTCGAGAAATTCCTGTTGCATCTGAAATCAGAAAGTTGCCCGATTACAACGGTATGTGTATTTTGCCCTAGGCAATAGTAGTTATTGGTTTCGAGTATCAGACTTGCGAAAATTTTGATGGTTTCTCAACCATTCCTTAGCTTCAAATTCCCATATCTGGCGAACGGATTGAGGAACTCGAGATATTCCTGTTGCATCTGAATGTAGAAACTCGCCCGATTACAATGGTGTGCGTACTTTTCCCCTAGGCCATTCCAGTTATTGGTTTCGAATATCAGACTTGCGAAAATTTTGATGGTTTCTCAACCATTCCTTAACTTCAAACTTCCATATCTCGCGAACGGATTGACGAACTCGAGAAATTCCTGTTGCATATGAAAGCAGAAACTCGCCCGATTACAACGGTATGTGTATTTTTGCCCTAGGCAATAGTAGTTATTGGTTTCGAGTATCAGACTTGCGAAAACTTTGATGGTTTCTCAACCATTCCTTAGCTTCAAATTCCCATATCTGGCGAACGAATTGACGAACTCGAGATATTCCTGTTGCATCTGAATGTAGAAACTCGCCCGATTACAATGGTGTGTGTACTTTTCCCCTATGCCATTGCAGTTATTGGTTTCGAGTATCAGACTTGCGAAAGTTTTGATGGTTTCTCAACCATTCCTTAACTTCAAACTTCCATATCTCGCGAACGGATTGACGAACTCGAGAAATTCCTGTTGCATATGAAAGCAGAAACTCGCCCGATTACAACGGTCTGTGTATTTTTCCCGCAGGCCACAGTAGTTATTGGTTTCGAGTATCTGACTTTCGAAAATTTTGATGGTTTCTCAACCATTCCTTAACTTCAAACTCCCATATCTCGCGAACGGATTGACGAACTCGAGAAATTCCTGTTGCATCTGAAAGCAGAAACTCGCCCGATCACAACGGTGTGTGTACATTTCCCCTAGGCCATTGCAGTTATTGGTTTCGAGTATCAGACTTGCGAAAATTTTGATGGTTTCTCAACCATTCCTTAACTTCAAACTTCCATATCTCGCGAACAGATTGACGAACTCGAGAAATTCCTGTTGCATATGAAAGCAGAAACTCGCCCGATTACAACGGTCTGTGTATTTTTCCCGCAGGCCACAGTAGTTATTGGTTTCGAGTATCTGACTTTCGAAAATTTTGATGGTTTCTCAACCATTCCTTAACTTCAAACTCCCATATCTCGCGAACGGATTGACGAACTCGAGAAATTCCTGTTGCATCTGGAAGTAGAAACTCGCCCGATTACAACGGTCTGTGTATTTTTCCCGCAGGCCACAGTAGTTATTGGTTTCGAGTATCTGACTTTCGAAAATTTTGATGGTTTCTCAACCATTCCTTAACTTCAAACTCCCATATCTCGCGAACGGATAGACGAACTCGAGAAATTCCTGTTGCATATGAAAGCATAAACTCGCCCGATTACAACGGTATGTGTATTTTTCCCCTATGCCATTGCAGTTATTGGCTTCGAGTATCAGACTTGCGAAAGTTTTGATGGTTTCTCAACCATTCCTTAACTTTAAACTCCCATTTCTCGCGATCAGATTGACGAACTCGAGAAATTCCTGTTGCATATGAAAGCATAAACTCGCCCGATTACAACGGTATGTGTATTTTTCCCCTATGCCATTGCAGTTATTGGCTTCGAGTATCAGACTTGCGAAAGTTTTGATGGTTTCTCAACCATTCCTTAACTTCAAACTCCCATATCTCGGGAACGGATTGACGAACTCGAGAAATTCCTGTTGCATCTGAAAGTATCGACTCTCCCGATTACAATGGTGTGCGTACTTTTCCCCTTTGCCATTCCAGTTATAGGTTTCGAGTATCAGAATTGCAAAAATTTTGATGGTTTCTCAATCATTCCTTAACTTCAAACTTCCATATCTCGCGAACGGATTGACGAACTCGAGAAATTCCTGTTGCATATGAAAGCAGAAACTCGCCCGATTACAACGGTATGTGTATTTTTGCCCTAGGCAATAGTAGTTATTGGTTTCGCGTATCAGACATGCGAAAATTTTGATGGTTTCTGAACCATTCCTTAGCTTCAAATTCCCATATCTGGCGAAGGAATTGACGAACTCGAGATATTCCTGTTGCATCTGAAAGTAGAAACACGGCCGATTACAATGGTGTGTGTACTTTTCCCCTATGCCATTGCAGTTAGTGGTTTCGAGTATCAGACTTGCGAAAGTTTTGATGGTTTCTCAACCATTCCATAACTTCAAACTCCCATATCTCGCGAACGGATTGACGAACTCGAGAAATTCCTGTTGCATATGAAAGCAGAAACTCGCCCGATTACAACGGTGTGTGTATTTTTGCCCTAGGCAATAGTAGTTATTGGTTTCGAGTATCAGACTTGCGAAAATTTTGATGGTTTCTCAACCATTCCTTAGCTTCAAATTCCCATATCTGGCGAACGAATTGACGAACTCGAGATACTCCTGTTGCATCTGAATGTAGAAACTCGCCCGATTACAATGGTGTGTGTACTTTTCCCCTACGCCATTGCAGTTATTGGTTTCGAGTATCAGACTTGCGGAAGTTTTGATGGTTTCTCAACCATTCCTTAACTTCAAACTCCCATATCTCGCGAACGGATTGACGCACTCGAGAAATTCCTGTCGCATATGAAAGCAGAAACTCGCCCGATTACAACTGTATGTGTATTTTTGCCCTAGGCAATAGTAGTTATTGGTTTCGAGTATCAGACTTGCGAAAATTTTGATGGTTTCTCAACCATTCCTTAGCATCAAATTCCCATATCTGGCGAACGAATTGACGAACTCGAGATATTCCTGTTACATCTGAATGTAGAAACTCGCCCGATTACAATGGTGTGTGTAATTTTCCCCTATGCCATTGCAGTTATTGGTTCCGAGTATCAGACTTGCGAAAGTTTTGATGGTTTCTAAACCATTCCTTAACTTCAAACTCCCATATCTCGCGAACGGATTGACGAACTCGAGAAATTCCTGTTGCATCTGAAAGGAAAACCCGCCCGATCACAACGGTATGTGTATTTTTGCCCTAGGCCATAGTAGTTATTTGTTTCGTGTATCAGACTTGCGAAGATTTTGATGGTTTCTCAACCATTCCTTAACTTCAAACTTCCATATCTCGCGAACGGATTGACGAACTCGAGAAATTCCTGTTGCATATGAAAGCAGAAACTCGCCCGATTACAACGGTATGTGTATTTTTGCCCTAGGCAATAGTAGTTATTGGTTTCGAGTATCAGACTTGCGAAAATTTTGATGGTTTCTCAACCATTCCTTTGCTTCAAATTCCCATATCTGGCGAACGAATTGTCGAACTCGAGATATTCCTGTTGCATCTGAATGTAGAAACTCGCCCGATTACAATGGTGTGTGTACTTTTCCCCTATGCCATTGCAGTTATTGGTTTCGAGTATCAGACTTGCGAAAGTTTTGATGGTTTCTCAACCATTCCTTAACTTCAAACTCCCATATCTCGCGAACGGATTGAGGAACTCGAGAAATTCCTGTTGCATCTGAAAGCAGATACTCGCCCGATTACAGCGGTCTGTGTATTTTTCCCCCAGGACATTCTACTTATTGGCTTCGAGTATCAGAATTGCAAAAATTTTGATGGATTCGCAACCATTCCTTAACTTTAAACTCCCATTTCTCGCGAACAGATTGACGAACTCGAGAAACTCCTGTTGCATCTGAAATCAGAATGTTGCCCGATTACAACGGTATGTGTATTTTGCCCTAGGCAATAGTAGTTATTGGTTTCGAGTATCAGACTTGCGAAAATTTTGATGGTTTCTCAACCATTCCTTAGCTTCAAATTCCCATATCTGGCGAACGGATTGAGGAACTCGAGACATTCCTGTTGCATCTGAATGTAGAAACTCGCCCGATTACAATGGTGTGCGTACTTTTCCCCTAGGCCATTCCAGTTATTGGTTTCGAGTATCAGACTTGCGAAAATTTTGATGGTTTCTCAACCATTCCTTAGCTTCAAATTCCCATATCTGGCGAACGGATTGAGGAACTCGAGATATTCCTGTTGCATCTGAATGTAGAAACTCGCCCGATTACAATGGTGTGCGTACTTTTCCCCTAGGCCATTCCAGTTATTGGTTTCGAATATCAGACTTGCGAAAATTTTGATGGTTTCTCAACCATTCCTTAACTTCAAACTTCCATATCTTGCGAACGGATTGACGAACTCGAGAAATTCCTGTTGCATATGAAAGCAGAAACTCGCCCGATTACAACGGTATGTGTATTTTTGCCCTAGGCAATAGTAGTTATTGGTTTCGAGTATCAGACTTGCGAAAACTTTGATGGTTTCTCAACCATTCCTTAGCTTCAAATTCCCATATCTGGCGAACGAATTGACGAACGCGAGATATTCCTGTTGCATCTGAATGTAGAAACTCGCCCGATTACAATGGTGTGTGTACTTTTCCCCTATGCCATTGCAGTTATTGGTTTCGAGTATCAGACTTGCGAAAGTTTTGATGGTTTCTGAACCATTCCTTAACTTCAAACTCCCATATCTCGCGAACGGATTGACGAACTCGAGAAATTCCTGTTGCATCTGAAAGCAGATACTCGCCCGATTACAGCGGTCTGTGTATTTTTCCCCCAGGACATTCTAGTTATTGGCTTCGAGTATCAGAATTGCAAAAATTTTGATGGTTTCGCAACCATTCCTTAACTTTAAACTCCCATTTCTCGCGAACAGATTGACGAACTCGGGAAATTCCTGTTGCATATGAAAGCAGAAACTCGCCCGATTACAACGGTATGTGTATTTTTGCCCTAGACAATAGTAGTTATTGGTTTCGCGTATCAGACTTGCGAAAATTTTGATGGTGTGTCATCCATTCCTTAGCTTCAAATTCCCATATCTGGCTAACGGATTGACCAACTCGAGAAATTCCTGTTGCATCTGAAAGCAGAAACTCGCTCGATCACAACGGTGTGTGTACATTTCCCCTAGGCCATTGCAGTTATTGGTTTCGAGTATCAGACTTGCGAAAATTTTGATGGTTTCTCAACCATTCCTTAACTTCAAACTTCCATATCTCGCGAACGGATTGACGAACTCGAGAAATTCCTGTTGCATATGAAAGCAGAAACTCGCCCGATTACAACGGTCTGTGTAATTTTCCCGCAGGCCACAGTAGTTATTGGTTTCGAGTATCTGACTTTCGAAAATTTTGATGGTTTCTCATCCATTCCTTAACTTCAAACTCCCATATCTCGCGAACGGATTGACGAACTCGAGAAATTCCTGTTGCATCTGGAAGTAGAAACTCGCCCGATTACAACGGTCTGTGTATTTTTCCCGCAGGCCACAGTAGTTATTGGTTTCGAGTATCTGACTTTCGAAAATTTTGATGGTTTCTCAACCATTCCTTAACTTCAAACTCCCATATCTCGCGAACGGATAGACGAACTCGAGAAATTCCTGTTGCATCTGAAAGTAGAGACTCTCCCGATTACAATGGTGTGCGTACTTTTCCCCTAGGCCATTCCAGTTATTGGTTTCGAGTATCAGACTCGCGAAAATTTTGATGGTTTCTAAACCATTCCTTAACTTTAAACTCCCATTTCTCGCGATCAGATTGACGAACTCGAGAAATTCCTGTTGCATATGAAAGCATAAACTCGCCCGATTACAACGGTATGTGTATTTTTCCCCTATGCCATTGCAGTTATTGGCTTCGCGTATCAGACTTGCGAAAGTTTTGATGGTTTCTCAACCATTCCTTAACTTCAAACTCCCATATCTCGGGAACGGATTGACGAACTCGAGAAATTCCTGTTGCATCTGAAAGTATCGACTCTCCCGATTACAATGGTGTGCGTACTTTTCCCCTAGGCCATTCCAGTTATTGGTTTCAAGTATCAGACTTGCGAAAATTTTGATGGTTTCTCAACCATTCCTTAGCTTCAAATTCCCATATCTGACGAACGAATTGACGAACTCGAGATATTCCTGTTGCATCTGAAAGTAGAAACACGGCCGATTACAATGGTGTGTGTACTTTTCCCCTATGCCATTGCAGTTAGTGGTTTCGAGTATCAGACTTGCGAAAGTTTTGATGGTTTCTCAACCATTCCTTAACTTCAAACTCCCATATCTCGCGAACGGATTGACGAACTCGAGAAATTCCTGTTGCATATGAAAGCAGAAACTCGCCCGATTACAACGGTGTGTGTATTTTTGCCCTAGGCAATAGTAGTTATTGGTTTCGAGTATCAGACTTGCGAAAATTTTGATGGTTTCTCAACCATTCCTTAGCTTCAAATTCCCATATCTGGCGAACGAATTGACGAACTCGAGATATTCCTGTTGCATCTGAATGTAGAAACTCGCCCGATTACAATGGTGTGTGTACTTTTCCCCTACGCCATTGCAGTTATTGGTTTCGAGTATCAGACTTGCGGAAGTTTTGATGGTTTCTCAACCATTCCTTAATTTCAAACTCCCATATCTCGCGAACGGATTGACGCACTCGAGAAATTCCTGTCGCATATGAAAGCAGAAACTCGCCCGATTACAACTGTATGTGTATTTTTGCCCTAGGCAATAGTAGTTATTGGTTTCGAGTATCAGACTTGCGAAAATTTTGATGGTTTCTCAACCATTCCTTAGCATCAAATTCCCATATCTGGCGAACGAATTGACGAACTCGAGATATTCCTGTTACATCTGAATGTAGAAACTCGCCCGATCACAGCGGTATGTGTATTTTTGCCCTAGGCCATAGTAGTTATTGGTTTCGAGTATCAGACTTGCGAAAATTTTGATGGTTTCTCAACCATTCCTTAGCTTCAAATTCCCATATCTGGCGAACGAATTGTCGAACTCGAGATATTCCTGTTGCATCTGAATGTAGAAACTCGCCCGATTACAATGGTGTGTGTACTTTTCCCCTATGCCATTGCAGTTATTGGTTTCGAGTATCAGACTTGCGAAAGTTTTGATGGTTCCTCAACCATTCCTTAACTTCAAACTCCCATATCTCGCGAACGGAATGAGGAACTCGAGAAATTCCTGTTGCATCTGAAAGCAGATACTCGCCCGATTACAGCGGTCTGTGTATTTTTCCCCCAGGACATTCTAGTTATTGGCTTCGAGTATCAGAATTGCAAAAATTTTGATGGATTCGCAACCATTCCTTAACTTTAAACTCCCATTTCTCGCGAACAGATTGACGAACTCGAGAAATTCCTGTTGCATTTGAAATCAGAATGTTGCCCGATTACAACGGTATGTGTATTTTGCCCTAGGCAATAGTAGTTATTGGTTTCGAGTATCAGACTTGCGAAAATTTTGATGGTTTCTCAACCATTCCTTAGCTTCAAATTCCCATATCTGGCGAACGGATTGAGGAACTCGAGACATTCCTGTTGCATCTGAATGTAGAAACTCGCCCGATTACAATGGTGTGCGTACTTTTCCCCTAGGCCATTCCAGTTATTGGTTTCGAGTATCAGACTTGCGAAAATTTTGATGGTTTCTCAACCATTCCTTAGCTTCAAATTCCCATATCTGGCGAACGGATTGACGAACTGGAGAAATTCCTGTTGCATCTGAAAGGAAAACCCGCCCGATCACAACGGTATGTGTATTTTTGCCCTAGGCCATAGTAGTTATTGGTTTCGAGTATCAGACTTGCGAAGATTTTGATGGTTTCTCAACCATTCCTTAACCTCAAACTTCCATATCTCGCGAACGGATTGACGAACTCGAGAAATTCCTGTTGCATATGAAAGCAGAAACTCGCCCGATTACAATGGTATGTGTATTTTTGCCCTAGGCAATAGTAGTTATTGGTTTCGAGTATCAGACTTGCGAAAATTTTGATGGTTTCTCAACCATTCCTTAGCTTCAAATTCCCATATCTGGCGAACGGATTGACGAACTCGAGAAATTCCTTTTGCATCTGAAAGTAGAAACTCGCCCGATTACAACGGTCTGTGTATTTTTCAACTAGGACATTCTAGTCATTGGTTTCGAGTATCAGACTTGCGAAAATTTTGATGGACGCGCAACCATTCCTTAACTTCTAACTCCCATATCTCGCGAACGGATAGACGAACTCGAGAAATTCCTGTTGCATCTGAAAGTAGAGACTCTCCCGATTACAGCGGTCTGTGTATTTTTCCCCCAGGACATTCTAGTTATTGGCTTTGAGTATCAGAATTGCAAAAATTTTGATGGATTCGCAACCATTCCTTAACTTTAAACTCCCATTTCTCGCGAACAGATTGACGAACTCGAGAAATCCCTGTTGCATCTGAAATCAGAAAGTTGCCCGATTACAACGGTATGTGTATTTTGCCCTAGGCAATAGTAGTTATTGGTTTCGAATATCAGACTTGCGAAAATTTTGATGGTTTCTCAACCATTCCTTAGCTTCAAATTCCCATATCTGGCGAACGGATTGAGAAACTCGAGATGTTCCTGTTGCATCTGAATGTAGAAACTCGCCCGATTACAATGGTGTGCGTACTTTTCCCCTAGGCCATTCCAGTTATTGGTTTCGAGTATCAGACTTGCGAAAATTTTGATGGTTTCTCAACCATTCCTTAGCTTCAAATTCCCATATCTGGCGAACGGATTGACGAACTCGAGAAATTCCTGTTGCATCTGAAGGGAAAACCCGCCCGATCACAACGGTATGTGTATTTTTGCCCTAGGCCATAGTAGTTATTGGTTTCGAGTATCAGACTTGCGAAGATTTTGATGGTTTCTCAACCATTCCTTAACCTCAAACTTCCATATCTCGCGAACGGATTGACGAACTCGAGAAATTCCTGTTGCATATGAAAGCAGAAACTCGCCCGATTACAACGGTATGTGTATTTTTGCCCTAGGCAATAGTAGTTATTGGTTTCGAGTATCAGACTTGCGAAAATTTTGATGGTTTCTCAACCATTCCTTAGCTTCAAATTCCCATATCTGGCGAACGGATTGACGAACTCGAGAAATTCCTTTTGCATCTGAAAGTAGAAACTCGCCCGATTACAACGGTCTGTGTTTTTTTCAACTAGGACATTCTAGTCATTGGTTTCGAGTATCAGACTTGCGAAAATTTTGATGGACGCGCAACCATTCCTTAACTTCTAACTCCCATATCTCGCGAACGGATTGACGAACTCGAGAAATTCCTGTTGCATATGAAAGCAGAAACTCGCCCGATTACAACGGTCTGTGTATTTTTCCCGCAGGCCACAGTAGTTATTGGTTTCGAGTATCTGACTTTCGAAAATTTTGATGGTTTCTCAACCATTCCTTAACTTCAAACTCCCATATCTCGCGAACGGATTGACGAACTCGAGAAATTCCTTTTGCATCTGAAAGTAGAAACTCGCCCGATTACAACGGTCTCTGTATTTTTCCCCTAGGACATTCTAGTCATTGGTTTCGAGTATCAGACTTGCGAAAATTTTGATGGACTCGCAACCATTCCTTAACTTTAAACTCGAATTTCTCGCGAACGGATTGACTAACTCGAGAAATTCCTGTTGCATCTGAAAGCAGAAACTCGCTCGATTGCAATGGTGTGCGTACTTTTCCCCTAGGCCATTCCAGTTATTTGCTTCGAGTATCAGACTTGCGAAAATTTTGACGGTTTCTCAATCATTCCTTAACTTCTAACTCCCATATCTCGCGAACGGATTGACGAACTCGAGAAATTCCTGTTGCATCTGAAAGTAGAGACTCTCCCGATTACAATGGTGTGCGTACTTTTCCCTTTTGCCATTCCAGTTATAGGTTTCGAGTATCAGAATTGCAAAAATTTTGATGGTTTCGCAACCATTCCTTAACTTTAAACTCCCATTTCTCGCGAACAGATTGACGAACTCGAGAAATTCCTGTTGCATATGAAAGCAGAAACGCGCCCGATTACAACGGTATGTGTATTTTTGCCCTAGGCAATAGTAGTTATTGGTTTCGCGTATCAGACTTGCGAAAATTTTAATGGTTTCTCAACTATTCCTTAGCTTCAAATTCCCATATCTGGCGAACGGATTGACGAACTCGAGATATTCCTGTTGCATCTGAATGTAGAAACTCGCCCGATTACAATGGTGTGCGTACTAATCCCCTAGGCCATTCCAGTTATTGGTTTCGAGTATCAGACTTGCGAAAACTTTGATGGTTTCTCAACCATTCCTTAGCTTCAAATTCCCATATCTGGCGAACGGATTGACGAACTCGAGAAATTCCTGTTGCATCTGAAGGGAAAACCCGCCCGATAACAACGGTATGTGTATTTTTGCCCTAGGCCATAGTAGTTATTGGTTTCGCGTATCAGACTTGCGAAAATTTTGATGGTTTGTCAACCTTTCCTTAGCTTCAAATTCCCATATCTGGCGAACGGATTGCCCAACTCGAGAAATTCCTGTTGCATCTGAAAGTAGAGACTCTCCCGATTACAATGGTGTGCGTACTTTTCCCCTTTGCCAATCCAGTTATAGGTTTCGAGTATCAGAATTGCAAAAATTTTGATGGTTTCGCAACCATTCCTTAACTTTAAACTCCCATTTCTCGCGAACAGATTGACGAGCTCGAGAAATTCCTGTTGCATATGAAAGCAGAAACTCGCCCGATTACAACGGTATGTGTATTTTTGCCCTAGGCAATAGTAGTTATTGGTTTCGCATATCAGACTTGCGAAAATTTTGATGGTTTGTCAACCATTCCTTAGCTTCAAATTCCCATATCTGGCGAACGGATTGACCAACTCGAGAAATTCCTGTTGCATCTGCAAACAGAAACTCGCCCGATCACAACGGTGTGTGTACATTTCCCCTAGGCCATTCCAGTTATTGGTTTCGAGTATCAGACTTGCGAAAATTTTGATGGTCTCTCAACCATTCCTTAACTTCAAACTTCCATATCTCGCGAACGGATTGACGAACTCGAGAAATTCCTGTTGCATCTGCAAACAGAAACTCGCCCGATCACAACGGTGTGTGTACATTTCCCCTAGGCCATTCCAGTTATTGGTTTCGAGTATCAGACTTGCGAAAATTTTGATGGTTTCTCAACCATTCCTTAAATTCTAACTCCCATATCTCGCGAACGGATAGACGAACTCGAGAAATTCCTGTTGCATCTGAAAGTAGAGACTCTCCCGATTACAATGGTGTGCGTACTTTTCCCCTAGGCCATTCCAGTTATTGGTTTCGAGTATCAGACTCGCGAAAATTTTGATGGTTTCTAAACCATTCCTTAAATTTAAACTCCCATTTCTCGCGATCAGATTGACGAACTCGAGAAATTCCTGTTGCATATGAAAGCATAAACTCGCCCGATTACAACGGTATGTGTATTTTTGCCCTAGGCAATAGTAGTTATTGGTTTCGCGTATCAGACTTGCGAAAATTTTAATGGTTTCTCAACTATTCCTTAGCTTCAAATTCCCATATCTGGCGAACGGATTGACGAACTCGAGATATTCCTGTTGCATCTGAATGTAGAAACTCGCCCGATTACAATGGTGTGCGTACTAATCCCCTAGGCCATTCCAGTTATTGGTTTCGAGTATCAGACTTGCGAAAACTTTGATGGTTTCTCAACCATTCCTTAGCTTCAAATTCCCATATCTGGCGAACGGATTGACGAACTCGAGAAATTCCTATTGCATCTGAAAGGAAAACCCGCCCGATCACAACGGTATGTGTATTTTTGCCCTAGGCCATAGTAGTTATTGGTTTCGAGTATCAGACTTGCGAAGATTTTGATGGTTTCTCAACCATTCCTTAACCTCAAACTTCCATATCTCGCGAACGGATTGACGAACTCGAGAAATTCCTGTTGCATATGAAAGCAGAAACTCGCCCGATTACAACGGTATGTGTATTTTTGCCCTAGGCAATAGTAGTTATTGGTTTCGAGTATCAGACATGCAAAAATTTTGATGGTTTCTCAATCATTCCTTAGCTTCAAATTCCCATATCTGGCGAACGAATTGACGAACTCGAGATATTCCTGTTGCATCTGAATGTAGAAACACGCCCGATTACAATGGTGTGTGTACTTTTCCCCTATGCCATTGCAGTTATTGGTTTCGAGTATCAGACTTGCGAAAGATTTGATGGTTTCTCAACCATTCCTTAACTTCAAACTCCCATATCTCGCGAACGAATTGACGAACTCGAGAAATTCCTGTTGCATCTGAAAGGAAAACCCGCCCGATCACAACGGTATGTGTATTTTTACCCTAGGCAATAGTAGTTATTGGTTTCGCGTATCAGACATGCGAAAATTTTGATGGTTTCTGAACCATTCCTTAGCTTCAAATTCCCATATCTGGCGAACGGATTGAGAAACTCGAGATGTTCCGGTTGCATCTGAATGTAGAAACTCGCCCGATTACAATGGTGTGCGTACTTTTCCCCTAGGCCATTCCAGTTATTGGTTTCGAGTATCAGACTTGCGAAAATTTTGATGGTTTCTCAACCATTCCTTAGCTTCAAATTCCCATATCTGGCGAACGGATTGACGAACTCGAGAAATTCCTGTTGCATCTGAAAGGAAAACCCGCCCGATCACAACGGTATGTGTATTTTTGCCCTAGGCCATAGTAGTTATTGGTTTCGAGTATCAGACTTTGCGAAGATTTTGATGGTTTCTCAACCATTCCTTAACCTCAAACTGCCATATCTCGCGAACGGATTGACGAACTCGAGAAATTCCTGTTGCATATGAAAGCAGAAACTCGCCCGATTACAACGGTATGTGTATTTTTGCCCTAGGCAGTAGTAGTTATTGGTTTCGAGTATCAGACTTGCGAAAATTTTGATGGTTTCTCAACCATTCCTTAGCTTCAAATTCCCATATCTGGCGAACGAATTGACGAACTCGAGATATTCCTGTTGCATCTGAATGTAGAAACACGCCCGATTACAATGGTGTGTGTACTTTTCCCCTATGCCATTGCAGTTATTGGTTTCGAGTATCAGACTTGCGAAAGATTTGATGGTTTCTCAACCATTCCTTAACTTCAAACTCCCATATCTCGCGAACGGATTGACGAACTCGAGAAATTCCTGTTGCATATGAAAGCAGAAACTCGCCCGATTACAACGGTCTGTGTATTTTTCCCGCAGGCCACAGTAGTTATTGGTTTCGAGTATCTGACTTTCGAAAATTTTGATGGTTTCTCAACCATTCCTTAACTTCAAACTCCCATATCTCGCGAACGGATTGACGAACTCGAGAAATTCCTTTTGCATCTGAAAGTAGAAACTCGCCCGATTACAACGGTCTCTGTATTTTTCCCCTAGGACATTCTAGTCATTGGTTTCGAGTATCAGACTTGCGAAAATTTTGATGGACTCGCAACCATTCCTTAACTTTAAACTCGAATTTCTCGCGAACGGATTGACTAACTCGAGAAATTCCTGTTGCATCTGAAAGCAGAAACTCGCTCGATTGCAATGGTGTGCGTACTTTTCCCCTAGGCCATTCCAGTTATTTGCTTCGAGTATCAGACTTGCGAAAATTTTGACGGTTTCTCAATCATTCCTTAATTTCTAACTCCCATATCTCGCGAACGGATTGACGAACTCGAGAAATTCCTGTTGCATCTGAAAGTAGAGACACTCCCGATTACAATGGTGTGCGTACTTTTCCCTTTTGCCATTCCAGTTATAGGTATCGAGTATCAGAATTGCAAAAATTTTGATGGTTTCGCAACCATTCCTTAACTTTAAACTCCCATTTCTCGCGAACAGATTGACGAACTCGAGAAATTCCTGTTGCATATGAAAGCAGAAACTCGCCCGATTACAACGGTATGTGTATTTTTGCCCTAGGCAATAGTAGTTATTGGTTTCGCGTATCAGACTTGCGAAAATTTTGATGGTTTGTCAACCTTTCCTTAGCTTCAAATTCCCATATCTGGCGAACGGATTGCCCAACTCGAGAAATTCCTGTTGCATCTGAAAGTAGAGACTCTCCCGATTACAATGGTGTGCGTACTTTTCCCCTTTGCCAATCCAGTTATAGGTTTCGAGTATCAGAATTGCAAAAATTTTGATGGTTTCGCAACCATTCCTTAACTTTAAACTCCCATTTCTCGCGAACAGATTGACGAGCTCGAGAAATTCCTGTTGCATATGAAAGCAGAAACTCGCCCGATTACAACGGTATGTGTATTTTTGCCCTAGGCAATAGTAGTTATTGGTTTCGCGTATCAGACTTGCGAAAATTTTGATGGTTTGTCAACCATTCCTTAGCTTCAAATTCCCATATCTGGCGAACGGATTGACCAACTCGAGAAATTCCTGTTGCATCTGCAAACAGAAACTCGCCCGATCACAACGGTGTGTGTACATTTCCCCTAGGCCATTCCAGTTATTGGTTTCGAGTATCAGACTTGCGAAAATATTGATGGTCTCTCAACCATTCCTTAACTTCAAACTTCCATATCTCGCGAACGGATTGACGAACTCGAGAAATTCCTGTTGCATATGAATGCAGAAACTCGCCCGATTACAACGGTCTGTGTATTTTTCCCGCAGGCCACAGTAGTTATTGGTTTCGAGTATCTGACATTCGAAAATTTTGATGGTTTCTCAACCATTCCTTAATTTCAAACTCCCATATCTCGCGAACGGATTGACGAACTTGAGAAATTCCTGTTGCATCTGAAAGCAGAGACTCTCCCGATTACAATGGTGTGCGTACTTTTCCCCTAGGCCATTCCAGTTATTGGTTTCGAGTATCAGACTCGCGAAAATTTTGATGGTTTCTAAACCATTCCTTAAATTTAAACTCCCATTTCTCGCGATCAGATTGACGAACTCGAGAAATTCCTGTTGCATATGAAAGCATAAACTCGCCCGATTACAACGGTATGTGTATTTTTGCCCTAGGCAATAGTAGTTATTGGTTTCGCGTATCAGACTTGCGAAAACTTTGATGGTTTCTCAACCATTCCTTAGCTTCAAATTCCCATATCTGGCGAACGGATTGACGAACTCGAGATATTCCTGTTGCATCTGAATGTAGAAACTCGCCCGATTACAATGGTGTGCGTACTAATCCCCTAGGCCATTCCAGTTATTGGTTTCGAGTATCAGACTTGCGAAAACTTTGATGGTTTCTCAACCATTCCTTAGCTTCAAATTCCCATATCTGGCGAACGGATTGACGAACTCGAGAAATTCCTGTTGCATCTGAAAGGAAAACCCGCCCGATCACAACGGTATGTGTATTTTTGCCCTAGGCCATAGTAGTTATTGGTTTCGAGTATCAGACTTGCGAAGATTTTGATGGTTTCTCAACCATTCCTTAACCTCAAACTTCCATATCTCGCGAACGGATTGACGAACTCGAGAAATTCCTGTTGCATATGAAAGCAGAAACTCGCCCGATTACAACGGTATGTGTATTTTTGCCCTAGGCAATAGTAGTTATTGGTTTCGAGTATCAGACATGCAAAAATTTTGATGGTTTCTCAATCATTCCTTAGCTTCAAATTCCCATATCTGGCGAACGAATTGACGAACTCGAGATATTCCTGTTGCATCTGAATGTAGAAACACGCCCGATTACAATGGTGTGTGTACTTTTCCCCTATGCCATTGCAGTTATTGGTTTCGAGTATCAGACTTGCGAAAGTTTTGATGGTTTCTCAACCATTCCTTAACTTCAAACTCCCATATCTCGCGAACGAATTGACGAACTCGAGAAATTCCTGTTGCATCTGAAAGCAGAAACTCGCCCGATCACAAGGGTGTGTGTACTTTTCCCCTAGGCCATTCCAGTTATTGGTTTCGAGTATCAGACTTGCGAAGATTTTGATGGTTTCTCAGCCATTCCTTAACTTCAAACTTCCATATCTCGAGAACGGAATGACGAACTCGAGAAATTCCTGTTGCATTTGAAAGCAGAAACTCGCCCGATTACAATGGTGTGTGTACTTTTGCCCTAGGCAATAGTAGTTTTTGGTTTCAAGTATCAGACTTGCGAAAATTTTGATGGTTTCTCAACCATTGGTTAGCTTCAAATTCCCATATCGGGCGAACGGATTGACGAACTCGAGAAATTCCTGTTGCATCTGAAAGCAGATACTCGCCCGATTACAACGGTCTGTGTATTTTTCCCCTAGGACATTCTAGTTATTGGCTTCGAGTATCAGACTTGCGAAAATTTTGATGGACTCTCAACCATTCCTTAATTTCTAACTCCCATATCTCGCGAACGGATTGACGAACTCGAGAAATTCCTGTTGCATCTGAAAGTAGAGACTCTCCCGATTACAATGGTGTGCGTACTTTTCCCCTTTGCCAATCCAGTTATAGGTTTCGAGTATCAGAATTGCAAAAATTTTGATGGTTTCGCAACCATTCCTTAACTTTAAACTCCCATTTCTCGCGAACAGATTGACGAACTCGGGAAATTCCTGTTGCATATGAAAGCAGAAACTCGCCCGATTACAACGGTATGTGTACTTTTGCCCTAGGCAATAGTAGTTTTTGGTTTCAAGTATCAGACTTGCGAAAATTTTGATGGTTTCTCAACCATTGGTTAGCTTCAAATTCCCATATCGGGCGAACGGATTGACGAACTCGAGAAATTCCTGTTGCATCTGAAAGTAGAAACTCGCCCGATTACAACGGTCCCTGTATTTTTCCCCTAGGTCATTCTAGTCATTGGTTTCGAGTATCAGACTTGCGAAAATTTTGATGGACCCTCAACCATTCCTTAACTTCTAACTCCCATATCTCGCGAACGGATAGACGAACTCGAGAAATTCCTGTTGCATCTGAAAGTAGAGACTCTCCCGATTACAATGGTGTGCGTACTTTTCCCCTAGGCCATTCCAGTTATTGGTTTCGAGTATCAGACTCGCGAAATTTTGATGGTTTCTAAACCATTCCTTAACTTTAAACTCCCATTTCTCGCGAACGGATTGACTAACTCGAGAAATTCCTGTTGCATCTGAAAGCAGAAACTCGCCCGATTACAATGGTGTGCGTACTTTTCCCCTAGGCCATTCCAGTTATTGGTTTCGAGTATCAGACTCGCGAAATTTTGATGGTTTGTCAACCATTCCTTAGCTTCAAATTCCCATATCTGGCGAACGGATTGACCAACTCGAGAAATTCCTGTTGCATCTGAAAGCAGAAACTCGCCCGATCACAACGGTGTGTGTATTTTGGCCCTAGGCCATAGTAGTTATTGGTTTCGCGTATCAGACTTGCGAAAATTTTGATGGTTTCTCAACCATTCCTTAGCTTCAAATTCCCATATCTGGCGAACGGATTGACGAACTCGAAATATTCCTGTTGCATCTGAATGTAGAAACTCGCCCGATTACAATGGTGTGCGTACTTTTCCCCTAAGCCATTCCAGTTATTGGTTTCGAGTATCAGACTTGCGAAAATTTTGATGGTTTCTCAACCATTCCTTAACTTCAAACTTCCATATCTCGCGAACGGATTGACGAACTCGAGAAATTGCTGTTGTATATGAAAGCAGAAACTCGCCCGATTACAACGGTATGTGTATTTTTGCCCTAGGCAATAGTAGTTATTGGTTTCGCGTATCAAACTTGCGAAAATTTTGATGGTTTCTCAACCATTCCTTAACTTCAAACTCCCATATCTCGCGAACGGATTGACGAACTCGAGAAATTCCTGTTGCATCTGAATGTAGAAACTCGCCCGATTACAATGGTGTGCGTACTTTTCCCGTAGGCCATTCCAGTTATTGGTTTCGAGTATCAGACTTGCGAAAATTTTGATGGTTTCTCAACCATTCCTTAGCTTCAAATTCCCATATCTGGCGAACGGATTGACGAACTCGAGATATTCCTGTTGCATCTGAATGTAGAAACTAGCCCGATTACGATGGTGTGTGTACCTTTCCCCTAGGCCATTCCGGTTATTGGTTTCGAGTATCAGACTTGCGAAAATTTTGATCGTTTCTCAACCATTCCTTAACTTCAAACTCCCATATCTCGCGAACGGTTTGACGAACTCGAGAAATTCCTGTTGCATCTGAAAGCAGATACTCGCCCGATTACAACGGTCATTGTATTTTTCCCCTAGGACGTTCTAGTTATTGGCTTCGAGTATCAGTCTTGCGAAAATTTTGATGGACTCTCAACCATTCCTTAATTTCTAACTCCCATATCTCGCGAACGGATTGAGGAACTCGAGAAATTCCTGTTGCATCTGAAAGCAGATACTCGCCTGATTACAACGGTCTTTGTATTTTTCCCCTAGGACATTCTAGTTATTGGCTTCGAGTATCAGACTTGCGAAAATTTTGATGGACTCTCAACCATTCCTTAATTTCTAACTCCCATATCTCGCGAACGGATTGACGAACTCGAGAAATTCCTGTTGCATCTGAAAGTAGAGACTCTCCCGATTACAATGGTGTGCGTACTTTTCCCCTTTGCCATTCCTGTTATAGGTTTCGAGTATCAGAATTGCAAAAATTTTGATGGTTTCGCAACCATTCCTTAACTTTAAACTCCCATTCCTCGCGGACAGATTGACGAACTCGAGAAATTCCTGTTGCATATGAAAGCAGAAACTCG
Source organism: Ptiloglossa arizonensis (assembly GCF_051014685.1). Classification (NCBI taxonomy): domain Eukaryota; kingdom Metazoa; phylum Arthropoda; class Insecta; order Hymenoptera; family Colletidae; genus Ptiloglossa; species Ptiloglossa arizonensis. Next base: position 53,356 of record NW_027479066.1, read on the forward strand.
CCCGATTACAACGGTATGTGTATTTTTGCCCTAGGCAATAGTAGTTATTGGTTTCGCGTATCAGACTTGCGAAAACTTTGATGGTTTCTCAACCATTCCTTAACTTCAAACTCCCATATCTCGCGAACGGATTGACGAAATCGAGAAATTCCTGTTGCATCTGAAAGCAGAAACTCGCCCGATCACAACGGTGTGTGTACTTTTCCCCTAGGCCATTCCAGTTATAGGTTTCGAGTATCAGACTTGCGAAAATTTTGATTGTTTCTCAACCATTCCTTATCTTTAAACTCCCATTTCTCGCGAACGGATTGATTAACTCGAGAAATTCCTGTTGCATCTGAAAGCAGATACTCGCCCGATTACAACGGTCTGTGAATCCGTTCGCGGGATATGGGAGTTTGAAGTTAAGGAATGGTTGAGAAACCATCAGAATGTTCGCAAGTCTGATATTAGAAACCAATAACAACTATGGCCTAGGGCAAAAATACACATACCGTTGCAATTGGGCGAGTATCTGCTTTCAGATGCAACAGGAATTTCTCGAGTTCGTCAATCCGTTCGCGAGATATGGGAGTTTGTAGTTAAGGAATGGTTGTGAAGCCATCAAAATTTTCGCAAGTCTGATACTCGAAACCAATAACTACTATGCCCTAGGGGAAAAATACACACACCATTGTAATCGGGCGAGTTTCTGCTTTCAGATGCAACAGGAATTTCTCGAGTTCGTCAATCCGTTCGCGAGATATGGGAGTTTGAAGTTAAGGAATGGTTGAGAAACCATCAAAATTTTCGCAAGTCTGATACTCGAAACCATAACTACTATGGCCTAGGGGAAAAATACACACACCATTCTAATCGGGCGAGTATCTGCTTTCAGATGCAACAGGAATTTCTCGAGTTCGTCAATCCGTTCGCGAGAAATGGGAGTTTGAAGTTAAGGAATGGTTGAGAAACCATCAAAACTTTCGCAAGTCTGATACTCGAAACCAATAACTACTATTGCCTAGGGCAAAAATACAGAGACATTGTAATCGGGCGAGTATCTGCTTTCAGATGCAACAGGAATATCTCGAGTTCGTCAATCCGATCGCGAGATATAGGAGTTTGAAGTTAAGGAATGGTTGAGAAACCATCAAAATTTTCGCAAGTCTGACACTCGAAACCAATAACTGGAATGGCCGAGGGGAAAAGTACACACACCACTGTAATCGGGCGAGTTTCTACTTTCAGGTGCAACAGGAATATCTCGAGTTCGTCAATCCGTTCGCGAGATATGGGAGTTAGAAATTAAGGAATGGTTGAGAAACCATCAAAATTTTCGCAAGTCTGATACTAGAAACCAATAACTACTATTGCCTAGGGCAGAAATACACATACCGTTGTAATCGGGCGAGTTTCTGCTTTTAGATGCAACAGGAATATCTCGAGTTCGTCAATCCGTTCGCGAGATATGGGAGTTTGAAGTTAAGGAATGGTTGAGAAACCATCAAAACTTTCGCAAGTGTGATACTCGAAACCAATTACTGGAATGGCCTAGGGGAAAAGTACACACACCATTGTAATCGGACGAGTTTCAAAATTCAGATGCAACAGGAATATCTCGAGTTCGTCAATCCGTTCGCCAGATATGGGAATTTGAAGCTAAGGAATGGTTGAGAAACCATCAAAATTTTCGCAAGTCTGATACACGAAATCAATAACTACTATGGCCTAGGGCAAAGATACGCATACCATTGTAATCGGCCGAGTTTCTGCTTTCAGATGCAACAGGAATTTCTTGAGTTCGTCAATCCGTTCGCGAGATATGGTAGTTTGAAGTTAAGGAATGGTTGAGAAACCATGAAAACTTTCGCAAGTCTGATACTCGATAACAATAACTACTATGGCCTAGGGGAAAAGTACACACACCATTGTAATCGGGCGAGTTTATACTTTCAGATGCAACAGGAATTTCTCGAGTTCGTCAATCCGTTCGCGAGATATGGGAGTTAGAAATTAAGGAATGGTTGAGAAACCATCAAAATTTTCGCAAGTCTGATACTAGAAACCAATATCTACTATTGCCTAGGGCAAAAATACACATACCGTTGTAATCGGGCAGGATTCTGCTTTCAGATGCAACAGGAATATCTCGAGTTCGTCAATCCGTTCGCGAGATATGGGAGTTTGAAGTTAAGGAATGGTTGAGAAACCATCAAAATCTTCGCAAGTCTGATACTCGAAACCAATAACTACTATGGCCTAGGGGAAAAATACACACACCATTGTAATCGGGCGAGTAACTGCTTTCAGATGCAACAGGAATTTCTCGAGTTCGTCAATCCGTTCGCGAGATATGGAAGTTTGAAGTTAAGGAATGGTTGAGAAACCATCAAAATTTTCGCAAGTCTGATACTCGAAACCAATAACTACTATGGCCTAGGGGAAAAATACACACACCATTGTAATCGGGCGAGTAACTGCTTTCAGATGCAACAGGAATTTCTCGAGTTCGTCAATCCGTTCGCGAGATATGGAAGTTTGAAGTTAAGGAATGGTTGAGAAACCATGAAAACTTTCGCAAGTCTGATACTCGATACCAATAACTACTATGGCCTAGGGGAAAAGTACACACACCTTTGTAATTGGGCGAGTTTCTACTTTCAGATGCAACTGGAATTTCTCGAGCTCGTCAATCCGTTCGCGAGATATGGAAGTTTGAAGATAAGGAATGGTTGAGAAACCATCAAAATTTTCGCTACTCTGATACTCGAAACCAATAACTACTATTTCCTATTGCAAAAATACACATACCGTTGTAATCGGGCGAGTTTCTGCTTTCAGATGCAACAGGAATTTCTCGAGTTCGTCAATCGGTTCGCGGGATATGGGAGTTTGAAATTAAGGAATGGTTTAGAAATCCTCAAAATTTTCGAAAGTTAGATACTCGAAACCAATAACTACTATTTCCTAGGGCAAAAATACACAGACCGTTGTAATCGGGCGAGTATCTGCTTTCAGATGCAACAGGAATTTCTCGAGAACGTCAATCCGTTCCCGAGATATGGGAGTTTGAAGTTAAGGAATGGTTGAGAAACCATCAAAACTTTCGCAAGTATGATACTCGAAACCAATTCCTGGAATGGCCTAGGGGAAAAGTACACACACCATTGTAATCGGACGAGTTTCAACATTAAGATGCAACATGAATATCTCGAGTTCGTCAATCCGTTCGCCAGATATGGGAATTTGAAGCTAAGGAATGGTTGCGAAACCATCAAAATTTTCGCAAGTCTGATACTCGAAACCAATAACTACTATTGCCTAGGGCAAAAATACAGAGACCATTGTAATCGGGCGAGTATCTGCTTTCAGATGCAACAGGAATTTCTCGAGTTCGTCAATCCGATCGCGAGATATAGGAGTTTGAAGTTAAGGAATGGTTGAGAAACCATCAAAATTTTCGCAAGTCTGATACTCGAAACAAATAACTGGACTGGCCGAGGGGAAAAGTACACACACCACTGTTATCGGGCGAGTTTCTACTTTCAGGTGCAACAGGAATATCTCGAGTTCGTCAATCCGTTCGCGAGATATGGGAGTTTGAAGTTAAGTAACGGTTGAGAAACCATCAAAATTTTCGCAAGTCTGATACACAAAACCAATAACTGCTATGGCCTAGGGCAAAAATACGCATACCATTGTAATCGGCCGAGTTTCTGCTTTCAGATGCAACAGGAATTTCTTGAGTTCGTCAATCCGTTCGCGAGATATGGTAGTTTGAAGTTAAGGAATGGTTGAGAAACCATGAAAACTTTCGCAAGTCTGATACTCGATACCAATAACTACTATGGCCTAGGGGAAAAGTACACACACCATTGTAATCGGCGAGTTTCTACTTTCAGATGCAACAGGAATTTCTCGAGCTCGTCAAACCGTTCGCGAGATATGGGAGTTAGAAATTAAGGAATGGTTGAGAAACCATCAAAATTTTCGCAAGTCTGATACTAGAAACCAATAACTACTATTGCCTAGGGCAAAAATACACATACTGTTGTAATCGGGCGAGATTCTGCTTTCAGATGCAACAGGAATTTCTCGAGTTCGCCAATCCGTTCGCGAGATATGGGAGTTTGAAGATAAGGAATGGTTGAGAAACCATCAAAATTTTCGCTAGTCTGAAACTCGAAACCAATAACTACTATTTCCTAGGGCAAAAATACACATACCGTTGTAATCGGGCGAGTTTCTGCTTTCAGATGCAACAGGAATTTCTCGAGTTCGTCAAACGGTTCGCGGGATATGGGAGCTTCAAATTAAGGAATGGTTGAGAAATGCTCAAAATTTTCGAAAGTTAGATACTCGAAACCAATAACTACTATGACCTAGGGGAAAAATACACAGACCGTTGTAATCGGGCGAGTATCTGCTTTCAGATGCAACAGGAATTTTTCGAGTTCGTCAATCCGTTCGCGAGATATGGGAGTTTGAAGTTAAGGAATGGTTGAGAAACCATCAAAATTTTCGCAAGTCTGATACTCGAAACCAATAACTACTATGGCCTAGGGGAAAAATACACACACCATTGTAATCGGGCGAGTAACTGCTTTCAGATGCAACAGGAATTTCTCGAGTTCGTCAATCCGTTCGCGAGAAATGGGAGTTTGAAGTTAAGGAATGGTTGAGAAACCATCACAACTTTCGCAAGTCTGATACTCGAAACCGATAACTGGAATGGCCTAGGGGAAAAGTACACACACTATTGTAATCGGACGAGTTTCTACATTCAGATGCAACAGGAACATCTCGAGTTCGTCAATCCGTTCGCGAGATATGGAAGTTTGAAGTTAAGGAATGGTTGAGAAACCATGAAAACATTCGCAAGTCTGATACTCGATACCAATAACTACTATGGCCTAGGGGAAAAGTACACACACCATTGTAATTGGGCGAGTTTCTACTTTCAGATGCAACTGGAATTTCTCGAGCTCGTCAATCCGTTCGCGAGATATGGGAGTTTGAAGTTAAGGAATGGTTGGGAAACCATCAAAATCTTCGCAAGTCTGATACTAGAAACCAATAACAACTATGGCCTAGGGCAAAAATACACATACCATTGCAATTGGGCGAGTTTCTGCTTTCAGATGCAACAGGAATTTCTCGAGTTCGCCAATCCGTTCGCGAGATATGGGAGTTTGAAGATAAGGAATGGTTGAGAAACCATCAAAATTTTCGCTAGTCTGATACTCGAAACCAATAACTACTATTTCCTAGGGCAAAAATACACATACCGATGTAATCGGGCGAGTTTCTGCTTTCAGATGCAATAGGAATTTCTCGAGTTCGTCAATCCGTTCGCGAGATATGGGAGTTTGAAGTTAAGGAATGGTTGAGAAACCATCAAAATTTTCTCAAGTCTGATACTCGAAACCAATAACTACTATGGCCTAGGGGAAAAATACACACACCATTGTAATCGGGCGAGTAACTGCTTTCAGATGCAACAGGAATTTCTCGAGTTCGTCAATCCGTTCGCGAGATATGGAAGTTTGAAGTTAAGGAATGGTTGAGAAACCATCAAAATTTTCGCATGTCTGATACTCGAAACCAATAACTACTATGGCCTAGGGGAAAAATACACACACCATTGTAATCGGGCGAGTAACTGCTTTCAGATGCAACAGGAATTTCTCGAGTTCGTCAATCCGTTCGCGAGATATGGAAGTTTGAAGTTAAGGAATGGTTGAGAAACCATGAAAACTTTCGCAAGTCTGATACTCGATACCAATAACTACTATGGCCTAGGGGAAAAGTACACACACCATTGTAATTGGGCGAGTTTCTACTTTCAGATGCAACTGGAATTTCTCGAGCTCGTCAATCCGTTTGCGAGATATGGGCGTTTGAAGATAAGGAATGGTTGAGAAACCATCAAAATTTTCGCTACTCTGATACTCGAAACCAATAACTACTATTTCCTATTGCAAAAATACACATACCGTTGTAATCGGACGAGTTTCTGCTTTCAGATGCAACAGGAATTTCTCGAGTTCGTCAATCCGTTCGCGGGATATGGGAGTTTGAAATTAAGGAATGGTTTAGAAATCCTCAAAATTTTCGAAAGTTAGATACTCGAAACCAATAACTACTATTTCCTAGGGCAAAAATACACATACCGTTGTAATCAGGCGAGTTTCTGCTTGCAGATGCAACAGGAATATCTCGAGTTCGTCAATCCGTTCGCGAGATATGGGAGTTTGAAATTAAGGAATGGTTGAGAAACCATCAAAATCTTCGCAAGTCTCATACCAGAAACCAATAACAACTATGGCCTAGGGCAAAAACACACATACCATTGCAATTGGGCGAGTTTCTGCTTTCAGATTCAACAGGAATTTCTCGAGTTCGCCAATCCGTTCGCGAAATATGGGAGTTTGAAGATAAGGAATGGTAGAGAAACCATCAAAATTTTCGCTAGTCTGATACTCGAAACCAATAACTACTATTTCCTATTGCAAAAATACACATACCGTTGTAATCGGGCGAGTTTCTGCTTTCAGATGCAACAGGAATTTCTCGAGTTCGTCAATCCGTTCGCGGGATATGGGAGTTTGAAATTAAGGAATGGTTTAGAAATCCTCAAAATTTTCGAAAGTTAGATACTCGAAACCAATAACTACTATTTCCTAGGGCAAAAATACACAGACCGTTGTAATCGGGCGAGTATCTGCTTTCAGATGCAACAGGAATTTCTCGAGAACGTCAATCCGTTCGCGAGATATGGGAGTTTGAAGTTAAGGAATGGTTGAGAAACCATCAAAACTTTCGCAAGTATGATACTCGAAACCAATTCCTGGAATGGCCTAGGGGAAAAGTACACACACCATTGTAATCGGACGAGTTTCAACATTAAGATGCAACAGGAATATCTCGAGTTCGTCAATCCGTTCGCCAGATATGGGAATTTGAAGCTAAGGAATGGTTGCGAAACCATCAAAATTTTCGCAAGTCTGATACTCGAAACCAATAACTACTATTGCCTAGGGCAAAAATACAGAGACCATTGTAATCGGGCGAGTATCTGCTTTCAGATGCAACAGGAATTTCTCGAGTTCGTCAATCCGATCGCGAGATATAGGAGTTTGAAGTTAAGGAATGGTTGAGAAACTATCAAAATTTTCGCAAGTCTGATACTCGAAACCAATAACTGGACTGGCCGAGGGGAAAAGTACACACACCACTGTAATCGGGCGAGTTTCTACTTTCAGGTGCAACAGGAATATCTCGAGTTCGTCAATCCGTTCGCGAGATATGGGAGTTTGAAGTTAAGTAACGGTTGAGAAACCATCAAAATTTTCGCAAGTCTGATACACAAAACCAATAACTACTATGGCCTAGGGCAAAAATACGCATACCATTGTAATCGGCCGAGTTTCTGCTTTCAGATGCAACAGGAATTTCTTGAGTTCGTTAATCCGTTCGCGAGATATGGTAGTTTGAAGTTAAGGAATGGTTGAGAAACCATGAAAACTTTCGCAAGTCTGATATTCGATACCAATAACTACTATGGCCTCGGGGAAAAGTACACACACCATTGTAATCGGGCGAGTTTCTACTTTCAGATGCAACAGGAATTTCTCGAGCTCGTCAAACCGTTCGCGAGATATGGGAGTTAGAAATTAAGGAATGGTTGAGAAACCATCAAAATTTTCGCAAGTCTGATACTAGAAACCAATAACTACTATTGCCTAGGGCAAAAATACACATACTGTTGTAATCGGGCGAGATTCTGCTTTCAGATGCAACAGGAATATCTCGAGTTCGTCAATCCGTTCGCGAGATATGGGAGTTTGAAGATAAGGAATGGTTGAGAAACCATCAAAATTTTCGCTAGTCTGAAACTCGAAACCAATAACTACTATTTGCTAGGGCAAAAATACACATACCGTTGTAATCGGGCGAGTTTCTGCTTTCAGATGCAACAGGAATTTCTCGAGTTCGTCAATCCGTTCGCGGGATATGGGAGCTTGAAATTAAGGAATGGTTGAGAAATCCTCAAAATTTTCGAAAGTTAGATACTCGAAACCAATAACTACTATGACCTAGGGGAAAAATACACAGACCGTTGTAATCGGGCGAGTATCTGCTTTCAGATGCAACAGGAATTTTTCGAGTTCGTCAATCCGTTCGCGAGATATGGGAGTTTGAAGTTAAGGAATGGTTGAGAAACCATCAAAATTTTCGCAAGTCTGATACTCGAAACCAATAACTACTATGGCCTAGGGGAAAAATACACACACCATTGTAATCGGGCGAGTAACTGCTTTCAGATGCAACAGGAATTTCTCGAGTTCGTCAATCCGTTCGCGAGAAATGGGAGTTTGAAGTTAAGGAATGGTTGAGAAACCATCAAAACTTTCGCAAGTCTGATACTCGAAACCAATAACTGGAATGGCCTAGGGGAAAAGTACACACACTATTGTAATCGGACGAGTTTCTACATTCAGATGCAACAGGAACATCTCGAGTTCGTCAATCCGTTCGCGAGATATGGAAGTTTGAAGTTAAGGAATGGTTGAGAAACCATGAAAACTTTCGCAAGTCTGATATTCGATACCAATAACTACTATGGCCTAGGGGAAAAGTACACACACCATTGTAATCGGGCGAGTTTCTACTTTCAGATGCAACAGGAATTTCTCGAGCTCGTCAAACCGTTCGCGAGATATGGGAGTTAGAAATTAAGGAATGGTTGAGAAACCATCAAAATTTTCGCAAGTCTGATACTAGAAACCAATAACTACTATTGCCTAGGGCAAAAATACACATACTGTTGTAATCGGGCGAGATTCTGCTTTCAGATGCAACAGGAATATCTCGAGTTCGTCAATCCGTTCGCGAGATATGGGAGTTTGAAGATAAGGAATGGTTGAGAAACCATCAAAATTTTCGCTAGTCTGATACTCGAAACCAATAACTACTATTTCCTAGGGCAAAAATACACATACCGATGTAATCGGGCGAGTTTCTGCTTTCAGATGCAATAGGAATTTCTCGAGTTCGTCAATCCGTTCGCGAGATATGGGAGTTTGAAGTTAAGGAATGGTTGAGAAACCATCAAAATTTTCTCAAGTCTGATACTCGAAACCAATAACTACTATGGCCTAGGGGAAAAATACACACACCATTGTAATCGGGCGAGTAACTGCTTTCAGATGCAACAGGAATTTCTCGAGTTCGTCAATCCGTTCGCGAGATATGGAAGTTTGAAGTTAAGGAATGGTTGAGAAACCATCAAAATTTTCGCATGTCTGATACTCGAAACCAATAACTACTATGGCCTAGGGGAAAAATACACACACCATTGTAATCGGGCGAGTAACTGCTTTCAGATGCAACAGGAATTTCTCGAGTTCGTCAATCCGTTCGCGAGATATGGAAGTTTGAAGTTAAGGAATGGTTGAGAAACCATGAAAACTTTCGCAAGTCTGATACTCGATAACAATAACTACTATGGCCTAGGGGAAAAGTACACACACCATTGTAATTGGGCGAGTTTCTACTTTCAGATGCAACTGGAATTTCTCGAGCTCGTCAATCCGTTTGCGAGATATGGGCGTTTGAAGATAAGGAATGGTTGAGAAACCATCAAAATTTTCGCTACTCTGATACTCGAAACCAATAACTACTATTTCCTATTGCAAAAATACACATACCGTTGTAATCGGACGAGTTTCTGCTTTCAGATGCAACAGGAATTTCTCGAGTTCGTCAATCCGTTCGCGGGATATGGGAGTTTGAAATTAAGGAATGGTTTAGAAATCCTCAAAATTTTCGAAAGTTAGATACTCGAAACCAATAACTACTATTTCCTAGGGCAAAAATACACATACCGTTGTAATCAGGCGAGTTTCTGCTTGCAGATGCAACAGGAATATCTCGAGTTCGTCAATCCGTTCGCGAGATATGGGAGTTTGAAATTAAGGAATGGTTGTGAAACCATCAAAATCTTCGCAAGTCTCATACCAGAAACCAATAACAACTATGGCCTAGGGCAAAAACACACATACCATTGCAATTGGGCGAGTTTCTGCTTTCAGATTCAACAGGAATTTCTCGAGTTCGCCAATCCGTTCGCGAAATATGGGAGTTTGAAGATAAGGAATGGTAGAGAAACCATCAAAATTTTCGCTAGTCTGATACTCGAAACCAATAACTACTATTTCCTATTGCAAAAATACACATACCGTTGTAATCGGGCGAGTTTCTGCTTTCAGATGCAACAGGAATTTCTCGAGTTCGTCAATCCGTTCGCGGGATATGGGAGTTTGAAATTAAGGAATGGTTTAGAAATCCTCAAAATTTTCGAAAGTTAGATACTCGAAACCAATAACTACTATTTCCTAGGGCAAAAATACACAGACCGTTGTAATCGGGCGAGTATCTGCTTTCAGATGCAACAGGAATTTCTCGAGAACGTCAATCCGTTCGCGAGATATGGGAGTTTGAAGTTAAGGAATGGTTGAGAAACCATCAAAACTTTCGCAAGTATGATACTCGAAACCAATTCCTGGAATGGCCTAGGGGAAAAGTACACACACCATTGTAATCGGACGAGTTTCAACATTAAGATGCAACAGGAATATCTCGAGTTCGTCAATCCGTTCGCCAGATATGGGAATTTGAAGCTAAGGAATGGTTGCGAAACCATCAAAATTTTCGCAAGTCTGATACTCGAAACCAATAACTACTATTGCCTAGGGCAAAAATACAGAGACCATTGTAATCGGGCGAGTATCTGCTTTCAGATGCAACAGGAATTTCTCGAGTTCGTCAATCCGATCGCGAGATATAGGAGTTTGAAGTTAAGGAATGGTTGAGAAACTATCAAAATTTTCGCAAGTCTGATACTCGAAACCAATAACTGGACTGGCCGAGGGGGAAAGTACACACACCACTGTAATCGGGCGAGTTTCTACTTTCAGGTGCAACAGGAATATCTCGAGTTCGTCAATCCGTTCGCGAGATATGGGAGTTTGAAGTTAAGTAACGGTTGAGAAACCATCAAAATTGTCGCAAGTCTGATACACAAAACCAATAACTACTATGGCCTAGGGCAAAAATACGCATACCATTGTAATCGGCCGAGTTTCTGCTTTCAGATGCAACAGGAATTTCTTGAGTTCGTTAATCCGTTCGCGAGATATGGTAGTTTGAAGTTAAGGAATGGTTGAGAAACCATGAAAACTTTCGCAAGTCTGATATTCGATACCAATAACTACTATGGCCTAGGGGAAAAGTACACACACCATTGTAATCGGGCGAGTTTCTACTTTCAGATGCAACAGGAATTTCTCGAGCTCGTCAAACCGTTCGCGAGATATGGGAGTTAGAAATTAAGGAATGGTTGAGAAACCATCAAAATTTTCGCAAGTCTGATACTAGAAACCAATAACTACTATTGCCTAGGGCAAAAATACACATACTGTTGTAATCGGGCGAGATTCTGCTTTCAGATGCAACAGGAATATCTCGAGTTCGTCAATCCGTTCGCGAGATATGGGAGTTTGAAGATAAGGAATGGTTGAGAAACCATCAAAATTTTCGCTAGTCTGAAACTCGAAACCAATAACTACTATTTCCTAGGGCAAAAATACACATACCGTTGTAATCGGGCGAGTTTCTGCTTTCAGATGCAACAGGAATTTCTCGAGTTCGTCAATCCGTTCGCGGGATATGGGAGCTTGAAATTAAGGAATGGTTGAGAAATCCTCAAAATTTTCGAAAGTTAGATACTCGAAACCAATAACTACTATGACCTAGGGGAAAAATACACAGACCGTTGTAATCGGGCGAGTATCTGCTTTCAGATGCAACAGGAATTTTTCGAGTTCGTCAATCCGTTCGCGAGATATGGGAGTTTGAAGTTAAGGAATGGTTGAGAAACCATCAAAATTTTCGCAAGTCTGATACTCGAAACCAATAACTACTATGGCCTAGGGGAAAAATACACACTCCATTGTAATCGGGCGAGTAACTGCTTTCAGATGCAACAGGAATTTCTCGAGTTCGTCAATCCGTTCGCGAGAAATGGGAGTTTGAAGTTAAGGAATGGTTGAGAAACCATCAAAACTTTCGCAAGTCTGATACTCGAAACCAATAACTGGAATGGCCTAGGGGAAAAGTACACACACTATTGTAATCGGACGAGTTTCTACATTCAGATGCAACAGGAACATCTCGAGTTCGTCAATCCGTTCGCGAGATATGGAAGTTTGAAGTTAAGGAATGGTTGAGAAACCATGAAAACTTTCGCAAGTCTGATACTCGATACCAATAACTACTATGGCCTAGGGGAAAAGTACACACACCATTGTAATTGGGTGAGTTTCTACTTTCAGATGCAACTGGAATTTCTCGAGCTCGTCAATCCGTTCGCGAGATATGGGAGTTTGAAGTTAAGGAATGGTTGAGAAACCATCAAAATCTTCGCAAGTCTGATACTAGAAACCAATAACAACTATGGCCTAGGGCAAAAATACACATACCATTGCAATTGGGCGAGTTTCTGCTTTCAGATGCAACAGGAATTTCTCGAGTTCGCCAATCCGTTCGCGAGATATGGGAGTTTGAAGATAAGGAATGGTTGAGAATCCATCAAAATTTTCGCTAGTCTGATACACGAAACCAATAACTACTATTTCCTAGGGCAAAAATACACATACCGATGTAATCGGGCGAGTTTCTGCTTTCAGATGCAATAGGAATTTCTCGAGTGCGTCAATCCGTTCGCGAGATATGGGAGTTTGAAGTTAAGGAATGGTTGAGAAACCATCAAAATTTTCTCAAGTCTGATACTCGAAACCAATAACTACTATGGCGTAGGGGAAAAATACACACACCATTGTAATCGGGCGAGTAACTGCTTTCAGATGCAACAGGAATTTCTCGAGTTCGTCAATCCGTTCGCGAGATATGGAAGTTTGAAGTTAAGGAATGGTTGAGAAACCATGAAAACTTTCGCAAGTCTGATACTCGATACCAATAACTACTATGGCCTAGGGGAAAAGTACACACACCATTGTAATTGGGCGAGTTTCTACTTTCAGATGCAACTGGAATTTCTCGAGCTCGTCAATCCGTTCGCGAGATATGGGCGTTTGAAGATAAGGAATGGTTGAGAAACCATCAAAATTTTCGCTACTCTGATACTCGAAACCAATAACTACTATTTCCTATTGCAAAAATACACATACCGTTGTAATCGGACGAGTTTCTGCTTTCAGATGCAACAGGAATTTCTCGAGTTCGTCAATCCGTTCGCGGGATATGGGAGTTTGAAATTAAGGAATGGTTTAGAAATCCTCAAAATTTTCGAAAGTTAGATACTCGAAACCAATAACTACTATTTCCTAGGGCAAAAATACACATACCGTTGTAATCAGGCGAGTTTCTGCTTGCAGATGCAACAGGAATATCTCGAGTTCGTCAATCCGTTCGCGAGATATGGGAGTATGAAGTTAAGGAATGGTTGAGAAACCATCAAAATCTTCCTAAGTCTCATACCAGAAACCAATAACAACTATGGCCTAGGGCAAAAACACACATACCATTGCAATTGGGCGAGTATCTGCTTTCAGATGCAACAGGAATTTCTCGAGAACGTCAATCCGTTCGCGAGATATGGGAGTTTGAAGTTAAGGAATGGTTGAGAAACCATCAAAACTTTCGCAAGTATGATACTCGGAACCAATTCCTGGAATGGCCTAGGGGAAAAGTACACACACCATTGTAATCGGACGAGTTTCAACATTAAGATGCAACAGGAATATCTCGAGTTCGTCAATCCGTTCGCCAGATATGGGAATTTGAAGCTAAGGAATGGTTGCGAAACCATCAAAATTTTCGCAAGTCTGATACTCGAAACCAATAACTACTATTGCCTAGGGCAAAAATACAGAGACCATTGTAATCGGGCGAGTATCTGCTTTCAGATGCAACAGGAATTTCTCGAGTTCGTCAATCCGATCGCGAGATATAGGAGTTTGAAGTTAAGGAATGGTTGAGAAACCATCAAAATTTTCGCAAGTCTGATACTCGAAACCAATAACTGGACTTGCCGAGGGGAAAAGTACACACACCACTGTAATCGGTGGAGTTTCTACTTTCAGGTGCAACAGGAATATCTCGAGTTCGTCAATCCGTTCGCGAGATATGGGAGTTTGAAGTTAAGTAACGGTTGAGAAACCATCAAAATTTTCGCAAGTCTGATACACAAAACCAATAACTACTATGGCCTAGGGCAAAAATACACATACCATTGCAATTGGGCGAGCTTCTGCTTTCAGATGCAACAGGAATTTCTCGAGTTCGCCAATCCGTTCGCGAGATATGGGAGTTTGAAGATAAGGAATGGTTGAGAAACCATCAAAATTTTCGCTAGTCTGAAACTCGAAACCAATAACTACTATTTCCTAGGGCAAAAATACACATACCGTTGTAATCGGGCGAGTTTCTACTTTCAGATGCAACTGGAATTTCTCGAGCTCGTCAATCCGTTCGCGAGATATGGGCGTTTGAAGATAAGGAATGGTTGAGAAACCATCAAAATTTTCGCTAGTCTGATACTCGAAACCAATAACTACTATTTCCTAGGGCAAAAATACACATACCGTTGTAATCAGGCGAGTTTCTGCTTTCGGATGCAACAGTAATTTCTCGAGTTCGTCAATCCGTTCGCGAGATATGGGAGTTAGAACTTAAGGAATGTTTGAGAAACCATCAAAATTTTCGAAAGTCTGATACCAGAAACCAGTAACTACTATTGCCTAGGGCAAAAATACACATACCGTTGTAATCGGGCGAGTTTCTGCTTTCAGATGCAACAGAAATTTCGCGAGTTCGTCAATCCGTTCGCGGGATATGGGGGTTTGAAGTTCAGGAATGGTTGAGAAACCATCAAAATTTTCGCAAGTCTGATACTCGAAACCAATAACTACTATGGCCTAGGGGAAAAGTACACACACCATTGTAATCGGGCGAGTTTCTACTTTCAGATGCAACAGGAATTTCCCGAGTTCGTCAATCCGTTCGCGAGATATGGGAGTTTGAAGTTAAGGAATGGTTGAGAAACCATCAAAATTTTTGCAAGTCTGATACTCGAAACCAATAACTGGAATGGCCGAGGGGGAAAGTACACACACCACTGTAATCGGGCGAGTTTCTACTTTCAGGTGCAACAGGAATATCTCGAGTTCGTCAATCCGTTCGCGAGATATGGGAGTTTGAAGTTAAGTAACGGTTGAGAAACCATCAAAATTTTCGCAAGTCTGATACTCGAAACCAATAACTACTATGGCCTAGGGGAAAAGTACACACA
This sequence comes from Ptiloglossa arizonensis, assembly GCF_051014685.1. NCBI lineage: Eukaryota > Metazoa > Arthropoda > Insecta > Hymenoptera > Colletidae > Ptiloglossa > Ptiloglossa arizonensis. The sequence continues at coordinate 68,714 of NW_027479066.1, forward strand.
CCATTGTAATCGGGCGAGTTTCTACTTTCAGATGCAACAGGAATTTCCCGAGTTCGTCAATCCGTTCGCGAGATATGGGAGTTTGAAGTTAAGGAATGGTTGAGAAACCATCAAAATTTTTGCAAGTCTGATACACGAAACCAATAACTACTATTGCCTAGGGCAAAAATACACATACCGTTGTAATCGAGCGAGTTGCTGCTTTCGGGCGCAACAGGAATTTCTCGAGTTCGTCAATCCGTTCGCGAGATATGGGGGTTTGAAGTTACGGAATGTTTGAGAAACTATCAGAATTTTAGCTGGTCTGATACTCGAAACCTATAACTGGAATGGCCTAGGGGAAAAGTACACACACCATTGTAATCGGGCGAGTTTCTACTTTCAGATGCAACAGGAATTTCTCGAGTTCGTCAATCCGTTCGCGAGATACGGAAGTTTGAAGTGAAGGAATGGTTGAGAAACCATCAAAATTTTCGCAATTCTGATACTCGAAACCAACAACTGGAATGGCCTAGGGGAAAAGTACACACACCATTGTAATCGGGCGAGTTTCTACTTTCAGGTGCAACAGGAATATCTCGAGTTCGTCAATCCGTTCGCGAGATATGGAAGTTTGAAGCTAAGCAATGGTTGAGAAACCATGAAAACTTTGCAAGTCTGATACTCCATACCAATAACTACTATGGCCTAGGGGAATAGTACACACACCATTGTAATCGGGCGAGTTTCTACTTTCAGATGCAACAGGAATTTCTCGAGCTCGTCAATCCGTTCGCGAGATGTGAAGGTTAGAAGTTAAGGAATGGTTGAGAAACCGTCAAAATTTTCGCAAGTCTGATACTAGAAACCAATAACTACTATTGCCTAGGGCAAAAATACACATTCCGTTGTAATCGGGCGAGTTTCTGCTTTCAGATGCAACAGAAATTTCGCGAGTTCGTCAATCCGTTCGCGGGATATGGGAGTTTGAAATTAAGGAATGGTTGAGAAACCACCAAAATTTTCGCAAGTCTGATACAAGAAACCAATAACTACTATTGCCTAGGGCAAAAATGCACATACCGTTGTAATCGGGCGAGTTTCTGCTTTCAGATGCAACAGGAATATCTCGAGTTCGTCCATCCGTTCGCGAGATATGGAAGTTTGAAGTTAAGGAATGGTTGAGAAACCATGACAACTTTCGCAAGTCTGATACTCGATACCAATAACTACTATGGCCTAGGGGAAAAGTACACACACCATTGTAATTGGGCGGGTTTCTACTTTCAGATGCAACTGGAATTTCTCGAGTTCGCCAATCCGTTAGCGAGATATGGGATTATGAAGATAAAGAATGGTAGAGAAACCATCAAAATTTTTGCAAGTCTGATACTCGAAACCAATAACTACTATTGCATAGGGCAAAAATACACATACCGTTGTAATCGGGCGACTTTCTGCTTTCAGATGCAACAGGAATTTCTCGAGTTCGTCAATGCGTTCGCGAGATATGGGAGTTTGAAGTTAAGGAATGGTTGAGAAACCATCAAAATTTTCGCAAGTCTGATACTCGAAACCAATAACTGGAATGGCCTAGGGAAAAAGTACACACACCATTGTAATCGGGCTAGTTTCTACTTTCAGATGCAACAGGAATTTCTCGAGTTCGTCAATCCGTTCGTGAGATATGGGAGTTTGAAGATAAGGAATGGTTGAGAAACCATCAAAATTTTCGCAAGTTGATACTCGAAACCAATAACTACTATTGCCTAGGGGAAAAGTACGCACACCATTGTAAGCGGGCGAGATTCTACTTTCAGACGCAACACGAATATCTCGAGTTCGTCAATCCGTTCGCGAGATATGGGAGTTTGAAGTTACGGAATGTTTGAGAAACCATCAGAATTTTAGCTGGTCTGATACTCGAAACCTATAACTGGAATGGCCTAGGGAAAATTGCACACACCATTGTAATCGGGCGAGTTTCTACTTTCAGATGCAACAGGAATTTCTCGAGTTCGTCAATCCGTTCGCGAGATATGGGAGTTTGAAGTGAAGGAATGGTTGAGAAACCATCATAATTTTCGCAATTCTGATACTCGAAACCAACAACTGGAATGGACTAGGGGAAAAGTACACACCATTGTCTCGTATCGTATCGTATAGTAATCGGGCGAGTTTCTACTTTCAGGTGCAACAGGAATATCTCGAGTTCGTCAATCCGTTCGCGCGATATGGGAGTTTGAAGTTAAGGAATGGTTGAGAAACCATCAAAATTTTCGCAAGTCTGATACTCGAAACCAATAACTACTATTGCCTAGGGCAAAAATACACATACCGTTGTAATCGGGCGAGTTTCTGCTTTCGGCTGCAACAGGAATTTCTCGAGTTCGTCAATCCGTTCGCGAGATATGGGAGTTTGAAGTTACGGAATGGTTGAGAAACCATCAGAATTTTCGCAGGTCTGATACTCGAAACCTATAACTGGAATGGCCTAGGGGAAAAGTGCACACACCATTGTAATCGGGCGAGTTTCTACTTTCAGATGCAACAGAAATTTCTCGAGTTCGTCAATCCGTTCGCGAGGTATGGGAGTTTGAAGTTAAGGAATGGTTGAGAAACGATCAACATTTTCGCTGGTCTGATACTCGAAACCTATAACTGGAATGGCCTAGGGGAAAAGTGCACACACCATTGTAATCGGGCGAGTTTCTACTTTCATGTGCAACAGTAATATCTCGAGTTCGTCAATCCGTTCGCGAGATATGGGAGTTTGAAGTTACGGAATGTTTGAGAAACCATCAAAATTTTCGCAAGTCTGATACTTGAAACCAATAACTGGAATGGCCTAGGGGAAAAGTACACACACCATTGTAATCGGGCGAGTTTCTATTTTCAGATGCAACAGGAATTTCTCGAGTCCGTCAATCCGTTCGTGAGATATGGGAGTTTGAGTTAAGGAATGGTTGAGAAACCATCAAAATTTTCGCAAGTCTGATACTCGAAATCAATAACTGGAATGGCCTAGGGGAAAAGTACAAATACCGTTGTAATCGGGCGAGTTTCTGCTTCCAGATGCGACAGGAATTTCTCGAGTTCGGCAATCCGTTCGCGAGATATGGGAGTTTGAAGTAAAGGAATGGTTGAGAAACCATCAAAATTTTCGCATGTCTGATACTCGAAACCAATAACTACTATTGCCTAGGGCAAAATACACGTACCGCTGTAATCGGGCTACTTCCTGATTTCAGATGCAACAGGAACTTCTCGAGTTCGTTAATCCGTTCGCGAGGTATGGGAGTTTGAAGTTAAGGAATGGTTGAGAAACCATCAATATTTTCGCAAGTCTGATACTCGAATCCAATAACTACTATTGCCCAGGGCAAAAACACACATACCGTTGTAATCGGGCGAGTTCCTGCTTTCAGATGCAACAGGAATTTCTCGAGATCGTCAATCCTTTCGCGAGATATGGTAGTTTGAAGTTACGGAATGTTTGAGAAACCATCAAAATTTTCGCTGGTCTGAAACTCGAAACCTATAACTGGAATGGCCTAGGGGAAAAGTACACACACCATCGTAATCGCGCGAGTTTCTACTTTCAGATGCAACAGGAATTTCTCGAGTTCGTCAATCCGTTCGCGAGATATGGGAGTTTGAAGTTAAGGAATGGTTGAGAAAACATCAAAATATTCGCAAGTCTGATACTCGAAACCAATAACTGGAATGGCCTAGGGGAAAAGTACACACACCATTGTAATCGGGCGAGTTTCTATTTTCAGATGCAACAGGAATTTCTCCAGTTCGCCAATCCGTTCGTGAGATATGGGAGTTTGAAGTTAAGGAATCGTTGAGAAACCATCAAAATTTTCGCAAGTCTGATACTCGAAACCAATAACTACTATTGCCTAGGGGAAAAGTACGCACACCACTGTAATCGGGCTAGTTTCTACTTTCAGATGCAACAGGAATATCTCGAGTTCGCCAATCCGTTCGCGAGATATGGGAGTTTGAAATTAAGGAATGGTTGAGAAACCATCAAAATTTTCGCAAGTCTGATACTCGAAACCAATAACTGGAATGGCCTAGGGGAGGAGTACACACACCATTGTAATCGGGCGAGTTTCTATTTTCAGATGCAACAGGAATTTCTCGAGTTCGTCAATCCGTTCGCGAGGTATGGGAGTTTGAAGTTAAGGAATGGTTGAGAAACCATCAAAATTGTCGGAAGTCTGATACTCGAAACCAATAACTACTATTGCCCAGGGCAAAAATACGCATACCGTTGTAATCGGGCGAGTTTCGGCTTTCAGATGCGACAGGAATTTCTCGAGTTCGTCAATCCGTTCGCGAGATATGGGAGTTTGAAGTTAAGGAATGCTTGAGAAACCATCAAAATTTTTGCAATTCTGATACTCGAAACCAATAACTACTATTGCCCAGGGCAAAAATACGCATACCGTTGTAATCGGGCGAGTTTCTGCTTTCAGATGCAACAGGAATTTCTCGAGTTCGTCAATCCGTTAGCGAGATGTGGGAGATTGAAGTTATGGAATGTTTGAGAAACCATCAAAATTTTCGCTGGTCTGATACTCGAAACCTAAAACTGGAATGGCCTAGGGGAAAAGTACACACACCATTGTAATCGGGCGAGTTTCTACTTTCAGATGCAACAGGAATATCTCGAGTTCGTCAATTCGTTCGCCAGATATGGGAATTTGAAGCTAAGGAATGGTTGAGAAACCATCAAAGTTTTCGCAAGTCTGATACTCGAAACCAATAACTACTATTGCCTAGGGCAAAAATACACATACCGTTGTAATCGGGCGAGTTTCTGCTTTCATATGCAACAGGAATTTCTCGAGTTCGTCAATCCGTTCGCGAGATATGGGAGTTTGAAGTAAAGGAATGGTTGAGAAACCATCAAAATTTTCGCATGTCTGATACTCGAAACCAATAAGTACTATTGCCTAGGGCACAATACACGTACCGTTGTAATCGGGCGTGTTTCTGCTTTCAGATGCAATTGGAATTTTTCGAGTTCGTCAATCCGTTCGCGATATATGGGAGTTTGAAGCTAAGGAATGGATTAGAAACCATCAAAATTTTCGCAAGTCTGATACTCGAAACCATTAACTACAATGGCCTAGGGAAAAAATACACATACCGTTGTAAACGGGCGAGTTTCTACTTTCATATGCAACAGGAATTTCTCGTGTTCGTCAATCCGTTCGCGAGATATGGGAGTTTGAAGTTAAGGAATGGTTGAGAAACCATCAAAATTTTCGCAATTCTTATGCTAGAAACGAATAACTGGAATAGCCTGCGGGAAATATACACACACCATTGTAATCGGGCGAGTTTCATCTTTCAGATGCAACAGGAATTTCTCGAGTTTGTCAATCCGTTCGCGAGATATGGGAGTTCGAAGTTAAGGAATGGTTGAGAAACCATCAAAATTTTCGCAATTCTGATGCTAGAAACGAATAACTGGAAAAGCCTAGGGGAAAATTACACACACCATTGTAATCGGGCGAGTTTCTATTTTCAGATGCAACTGGAATTTCTCGAGTTCGTCAATCCGTTCGTGAGATATTGGAGTTTGAAGTTAAGGAATGGTTGAGAAACCATCAAAATTTTCGCAAGTCTGATACTCGAAACCAATAACTACAATGGCCTAGGGGAAAAATACACATATCGTTGTAATCGGGCGAGTTTCTACTTTCAGAAGCAACAGGAATTTCTCGAGTTCGTCAATCCGTTCGCCAGATATGGGAGTTTGAAGTTAAGGAATGGTTGAGAAACCATCAAAATTTTCGCTGGTCTGATACTCGAAACCTAAAACTGGAATGGCCTAGGGGAAAAGTACACACACCATTGTAATCGGGCGAGTTTCTACTTTCAGATGCAACAGGAATTTCTCGAGTTCGTCAATCCGTTCGCGAGATATGGGAGTTTGAAGTTAAGGAATGGATGAGAAACCATCAAAATTTTCCAAAGTCTGTACTCGAAACCAATAACTGGAATGGCCTAGGGGAAAAGTACACACACCATTGTAATCGGGCGAGTTTCTACTTTCAGATGCAACAGGAATATCTCGAGTTCGTCAATCCGTTCGCGAGATATGGGAGTTTGAAGTTAAGGAATGGTTGAGAAACCATCAAAATTTTCGCTGGTCTGATACTCGAAACCAATAACTGGAATGGCCTTGGGGAAAGGTACACACAAAATTGTAATCGGGCGAGTTTCTACTTTCAGATGCAACAGGAATATCTCGAGCTCGTCAATCCGTTCGCGAGATATGGGAGTTTGAAGTTAAGGAATGGTTGAGAAACAATCAAAATTTTCGCAAGTCTGATACTCGAAACCAATAACTGGACTGGCCGAGGGGAAAAGTACACACACCACTGTAATCGGGCGAGTTTCTACTTTCAGGTGCAACAGGAATATCTCGAGTTCGTCAATCCGTTCGCGAGATATGGGAGTTTGAAGTTAAGTAACGGTTGAGAAACCATCAAAATTTTCGCAAGTCTGATACTAGAAACCAATAACTACTATTGCCTAGGGCAAAAATACACATACCGTTGTAATCGGGCGAGATTCTGCTTTCAGATGCAACAGGAATATCTCGAGTTCGTCAATCCGTTCGCGAGATATGAGAGTTTGAATTTAAGGAATGGTTGAGAAACCATCAAAATCTTCGCAAGTCTGATACTAGAAACCAATAACAACTATGGCCTAGGGCAAAAATACACATACCATTGCAATTGGGCGAGTTTCTGCTTTCAGATGCAACAGGAATTTCTCGAGTTCGCCAATCCGTTCGCGAGATATGGGAGTTTGAAGATAAGGAATGGTTGAGAAACCATCAAAATTTTCGCTAGTCTGATATTCGATAACAATAACTGGAGTGGCCTAGGGGAAAAGTACACATACCATTGTAATCGGGTGAGTTTCTGCTTTCAGATGCAACAGGAATTTTTCGAGTTCGTCAATCCGTTCGCGAGATATGGGAGTTTGAATTTAAGGAATGGTTGAGAAACCATCAAAATTTTCGCAAGTCTGATACTCGAGACCAGTAACTACTATTGCCTAGGGCAAAATACACGTACCGCTGTAATCGGGCTACTTCCTGATTTCAGATGCAACAGGAACTTCTCGAGTTCGTTAATCCGTTCGCGAGGTATGGGAGTTTGAAGTTAAGGAATGGTTGAGAAACCATCAATATTTTCGCAAGTCTGATACTCGAATCCAATAACTACTATTGCCCAGGGCAAAAACACACATACCGTTGTAATCGGGCGAGTTCCTGCTTTCAGATGCAACAGGAATTTCTCGAGATCGTCAATCCTTTCGCGAGATATGGTAGTTTGAAGTTACGGAATGTTTGAGAAACCATCAAAATTTTCGCTGGTCTGAAACTCGAAACCTATAACTGGAATGGCCTAGGGGAAAAGTACACACACCATCGTAATCGCGCGAGTTTCTGCTTTCAGATGCAACAGGAATTTCTCGAGTTCGTCAATCCGTTCGCGAGATATGGGAGTTTGAAGTTAAGGAATGGTTGAGAAAACATCAAAATATTCGCAAGTCTGATACTCGAAACCAATAACTGGAATGGCCTAGGGGAAAAGTACACACACCATTGTAATCGGGCGAGTTTCTATTTTCAGATGCAACAGGAATTTCTCCAGTTCGCCAATCCGTTCGTGAGATATGGGAGTTTGAAGTTAAGGAATCGTTGAGAAACCATCAAAATTTTCGCAAGTCTGATACTCGAAACCAATAACTACTATTGCCTAGGGGAAAAGTACGCACACCACTGTAATCGGGCTAGTTTCTACTTTCAGATGCAACAGGAATATCTCGAGTTCGCCAATCCGTTCGCGAGATATGGGAGTTTGAAATTAAGGAATGGTTGAGAAACCATCAAAATTTTCGCAAGTCTGATACTCGAAACCAATAACTGGAATGGCCTAGGGGAGGAGTACACACACCATTGTAATCGGGCGAGTTTCTATTTTCAGATGCAACAGGAATTTCTCGAGTTCGTCAATCCGTTCGCGAGGTATGGGAGTTTGAAGTTAAGGAATGGTTGAGAAACCATCAAAATTGTCGGAAGTCTGATACTCGAAACCAATAACTACTATTGCCCAGGGCAAAAATACGCATACCGTTGTAATCGGGCGAGTTTCGGCTTTCAGATGCGACAGGAATTTCTCGAGTTCGTCAATCCGTTCGCGAGATATGGGAGTTTGAAGTTAAGGAATGCTTGAGAAACCATCAAAATTTTTGCAATTCTGATACTCGAAACCAATAACTACTATTGCCCAGGGCAAAAATACGCATACCGTTGTAATCGGGCGAGTTTCTGCTTTCAGATGCAACAGGAATTTCTCGAGTTCGTCAATCCGTTAGCGAGATGTGGGAGATTGAAGTTATGGAATGTTTGAGAAACCATCAAAATTTTCGCTGGTCTGATACTCGAAACCTAAAACTGGAATGGCCTAGGGGAAAAGTACACACACCATTGTAATCGGGCGAGTTTCTACTTTCAGATGCAACAGGAATATCTCGAGTTCGTCAATTCGTTCGCCAGATATGGGAATTTGAAGCTAAGGAATGGTTGAGAAACCATCAAAGTTTTCGCAAGTCTGATACTCGAAACCAATAACTACTATTGCCTAGGGCAAAAATACACATACCGTTGTAATCGGGCGAGTTTCTGCTTTCATATGCAACAGGAATTTCTCGAGTTCGTCAATCCGTTCGCGAGATATGGGAGTTTGAAGTAAAGGAATGGTTGAGAAACCATCAAAATTTTCGCATGTCTGATACTCGAAACCAATAAGTACTATTGCCTAGGGCACAATACACGTACCGTTGTAATCGGGCGTGTTTCTGCTTTCAGATGCAATTGGAATTTTTCGAGTTCGTCAATCCGTTCGCGATATATGGGAGTTTGAAGCTAAGGAATGGATTAGAAACCATCAAAATTTTCGCAAGTCTGATACTCGAAACCATTAACTACAATGGCCTAGGGAAAAAATACACATACCGTTGTAAACGGGCGAGTTTCTACTTTCATATGCAACAGGAATTTCTCGTGTTCGTCAATCCGTTCGCGAGATATGGGAGTTTGAAGTTAAGGAATGGTTGAGAAACCATCAAAATTTTCGCAATTCTTATGCTAGAAACGAATAACTGGAATAGCCTGCGGGAAATATACACACACCATTGTAATCGGGCGAGTTTCATCTTTCAGATGCAACAGGAATTTCTCGAGTTTGTCAATCCGTTCGCGAGATATGGGAGTTCGAAGTTAAGGAATGGTTGAGAAACCATCAAAATTTTCGCAATTCTGATGCTAGAAACGAATAACTGGAATAGCCTAGGGGAAAATTACACACACCATTGTAATCGGGCGAGTTTCTATTTTCAGATGCAACTGGAATTTCTCGAGTTCGTCAATCCGTTCGTGAGATATTGGAGTTTGAAGTTAAGGAATGGTTGAGAAACCATCAAAATTTTCGCAAGTCTGATACTCGAAACCAATAACTACAATGGCCTAGGGGAAAAATACACATATCGTTGTAATCGGGCGAGTTTCTACTTTCAGAAGCAACAGGAATTTCTCGAGTTCGTCAATCCGTTCGCCAGATATGGGAGTTTGAAGTTAAGGAATGGTTGAGAAACCATCAAAATTTTCGCTGGTCTGATACTCGAAACCTAAAACTGGAATGGCCTAGGGGAAAAGTACACACACCATTGTAATCGGGCGAGTTTCTACTTTCAAATGCAACAGGAATTTCTCGAGTTCGTCAATCCGTTAGCGAGATATGGAAGTTTGAAGTTAAGGAAAGGTTGAGGAACCATCAAAATTTTAGCAAGTCTGATACTCGAAACCAATAACTACAAAGGCCTAGGGGAAAAATACACATACCGTTGTAATCGGGCGAGTTTCTACTTTCAAATGCAACAGGAATTTCTCGAGTTCGTCAATCCGTTCCCGAAATACGGGAGTTAGAAGTTAAGGAATGGTTGATAAACCATCAAAATTTTTGCAAGTCTGATACTCGAAACCAATAACTACAATGACCTAGGGGAAAAATACAAATACCGTTGCAATCGGGCGAGTTTCTACTTTCAGATGCAATAGGAATTTCTCGAGTTCGTCAATCCGTTCGCGAGGTACGGGAGTTTGAAGTTAAGGAATGGTTGGTAAACCATCAAAATTTTTGCAAGTCTGATACTCGAAACCAATTACTACAATGACCTAGGGGAAAAATACACATACCGTTGTAATCGGGCGAGTTTCTACTTTCAAATGCAACAGGAATTTCTCGAGTTCGTCAATCCGTTCGCGAGATATGGGAGTTTGAAGTTAAGGAATGGTTGAGAAACCATCAAAATTTTCGCTAGTCTGATACTCGAAACCAATAACTACAATGGCCTAGGGGAAAGTACACATACCTTTGTAATCGGGCGAGTTTCCATTTTCAGATGCAACAGGAATATCTCGAGTTCGTCAATCCGTTCGCCAGATATGGGAATTTGAAGCTAAGGAATGGTTGAGAAACAATCAAAATTTTGGCATGTCTGATACGCGAAACCAATAACTACTATTGCCTAGGGCAAAAATACACATACCGTTGTAATCGGGCGAGTATCTGCTTTCAGATGCAACAGGAATTTCTCGAGTTCGTCAATCCGTTCGCGAGATATGGGAGTTTGAAGTTAAGGAATGGATGAGAAACCATCAAAATTTTCCAAAGTCTGTACTCGAAACCAATAACTGGAATGGCCTAGGGGAAAAGTACACACACCATTGTAATCGGGCGAGTTTCTACTTTCAGATGCAACAGGAATATCTCGAGTTCGTCAATCCGTTCGCGAGATATGGGAGTTTGAAGTTAAGGAATGGTTGAGAAACCATCAAAATTTTCGCTGGTCTGATACTCGAAACCAATAACTGGAATGGCCTTGGGGAAAGGTACACACAAAATTGTAATCGGGCGAGTTTCTACTTTCAGATGCAACAGGAATATCTCGAGCTCGTCAATCCGTTCGCGAGATATGGGAGTTTGAAGTTAAGGAATGGTTGAGAAACAATCAAAATTTTCGCAAGTCTGATACTCGAAACCAATAACTGGACTGGCCTAGGGGAAAAGTACACACACCATTGTAATCGGGCGAGTTTCTGCTTTCAGATGCAACAGGAATTTCTCGAGTTCGCCAATCCGTTCGCGAGATATGGGAGTTTGAAGATAAGGAATGGTTGAGAAACCATCAAAATTTTCGCTAGTCTGATATTCGATAACAATAACTGGAGTGGCCTAGGGGAAAAGTACACATACCATTGTAATCGGGTGAGTTTCTGCTTTCAGATGCAACAGGAATTTTTCGAGTTCGTCAATCCGTTCGCGAGATATGGGAGTTTGAATTTAAGGAATGGTTGAGAAACCATCAAAATTTTCGCAAGTCTGATACTCGAGACCAGTAACTACTATTTTCTAGGGCAAAAATACACATACCGTTGTAATCGGGCGAGTTTCTGCTTTCATATGCAACAGGAATTTCTCGAGTTCGTTAATCCGTTCGCGAGATATGGGAGTTTGAAGTTAAGGAATGGTTGAGGAACCATCAAAATTTTCGCAGGTCTGATACTCGAAACCAATAACTGGAATGGCCTAGGGTAAAAGTACACATACCTTTGTAATCGGGCGAGTTTCCATTTTCAGACGCAACAGGAATTATTCGGATTCGTCAAACCGTTCGCGAAATGTCGGAGTTTGAAGTGGAGCTATGGTTGAGAAACCATCAACATTTTCGCTGTTCTGACACTCGAAACCAATACCTGGAATGGCCTAGGGGAAAAGTACGCACACCATTGTAATCGGGCGAGTTTCTACTTTCAGATGCAACAGGAATTTCTCGAGTTCGTCAATCCGTTCGCGAGATATGGGAGTTTGAAGTGAAGGAATGGTTGAGAAACCATCATAATTTTCGCAGTTCTGATACTCGAAACCAAGAACTGGAATGGACTAGGGGCAAAGTACACACACCATTGTAATCGGGCGAGTTTCTACTTTCAGGTGCAACAGGAATATCTCGAGTTCGTCAATTCGTTCGCGCGATATGGGAGTTTGAAGCTAAGGAATGGTTGACAAACCATCAAATTTTCGCAAGTCTGATACTCGAAACCAATAACTACTATTGCCTAGGGGAAAAATACACACACCATTGTAATCGGGCGAGTATCTGCTTTCGGATGCAACAGGAATTTCTCGAGTTCGTCAATCCGTTCGCGAGATATGGGAGTTTGAAGTTACGGAATATTTGAGAACCCATCAGAATTTTCGCTGGTCTAATACTCGAAACCTATAACTGGAATGGCCTAGGGGAAAAGTGCACACACCATTGTAATCGGGCGAGTTTCTACTTTCAGATGCAACAGGAATTTCTCGAGTTCGTCAATCCGTTCGCGAGATATGGGAGTTTGAAGTGAAGGAATGGTTGAGAAACCATCAAAATTTTCGCAAGTCTGATACTCGAAACCAATAACTGGAATGGCCTAGGGGAAAAGTACACACACCATTGTAATCGGGCGAGTTTCTACTTTCAGATGCAACAGGAATTTCTCGAGTTCGTCAATCCGTTCGCGAGATATGGGAGTTTGAAGTGAAGGAATGGTTGAGAAACCATCAAAATTTTCGCAAGTCTGATACTCGAAACCAATAACTGGAATGGCCTAGGGGAAAAGTACACACACCATTGTAATCGGGCGCGTTTCTACTTTCAGATGCAACAGGAATTTCTCGAGTTCGTCATTCCGTTAGCGAGATATGGGAGTTTGAAGTTAAGGAATGGTTGAGAAACCATCAAAATTTTCGCAAGTCTGATACTCGAAACCAATAACTACCATTGCCTAGGGGAAAAGTACGCACACCATTGTAATCGGGCGAGTTTCTACTTTCAGATGCAACAGGAATATCTCGAGTTCGCCAATCCGTTCGCGAGATATGGGAGTTTGAAGTTAAGGAATGGTTGAGAAACCATCAAAATTTTCGCAAGTCTGATATTCGAAACCAATAACTACTATTGCCTAGGGGAAAAGTACACATAACATTGTAATCGGGTGAGTTTCTGCTTTCAGATGCAGCAGGAATTTTTCGAGTTCGTCAATCCGTTCGCGAGATATGGGAGTTTGAAGTGAAGGAATGGTTGAGAAACCATCAAAATTTTCGCAAGTCTGATACTCGAAACCAATAACTGGAATGGCCTAGGGGAAAAGTACACACACCATTGTAATCGGGCGAGTTTCTACTTTCAGATGCAACAGGAATTTCTCGAGTTCGTCAATCCGTTCGCGAGATATGGGAGTTTGAAGTGAAGGAATGGTTGAGAAACCATCAAAATTTTCGCAAGTCTGATACTCGAAACCAATAACTGGAATGGCCTAGGGGAAAAGTACACACACCATTGTAATCGGGCGCGTTTCTACTTTCAGATGCAACAGGAATTTCTCGAGTTCGTCATTCCGTTAGCGAGATATGGGAGTTTGAAGTTAAGGAATGGTTGAGAAACCATCAAAATTTTCGCAAGTCTGATACTCGAAACCAATAACTACCATTGCCTAGGGGAAAAGTACGCACACCATTGTAATCGGGCGAGTTTCTACTTTCAGATGCAACAGGAATATCTCGAGTTCGCCAATCCGTTCGCGAGATATGGGAGTTTGAAGTTAAGGAATGGTTGAGAAACCATCAAAATTTTCGCAAGTCTGATATTCGAAACCAATAACTACTATTGCCTAGGGGAAAAGTACACATAACATTGTAATCGGGTGAGTTTCTGCTTTCAGATGCAGCAGGAATTTTTCGAGTTCGTCAATCCGTTCGCGAGATATGGGAGTTTGAAGTTAAGGAATGGTTGAGAAACCATCAAAATTTTCGCAAGTCTGATACTCGAGACCAATAACTGGAATGGCCTAGGGGAAAAGTACACACACCATTGTAATCGGGCGCGTTTCTACTTTCAGATGCAACAGGAATTTCTCGAGTTCGTCATTCCGTTAGCGAGATATGGGAGTTTGAAGTTAAGGAATGGTTGAGAAACCATCAAAATTTTCGCAAGTCTGATACTCGAAACCAATAACTACCATTGCCTAGGGGAAAAGTACGCACACCATTGTAATCGGGCGAGTTTCTACTTTCAGATGCAACAGGAATATCTCGAGTTCGCCAATCCGTTCGCGAGATATGGGAGTTTGAAGTTAAGGAATGGTTGAGAAACCATCAAAATTTTCGCAAGTCTGATATTCGAAACCAATAACTACTATTGCCTAGGGGAAAAGTACACATAACATTGTAATCGGGTGAGTTTCTGCTTTCAGATGCAGCAGGAATTTTTTCGAGTTCGTCAATCCGTTCGCGAGATATGGGAGTTTGTAGTTAAGGAATGGTTGAGAAACCATCAAAATTTTCGCAAGTCTGATACACGAAACCAATAACTGGAATGGCCTAGGGGGAAAGTGCACACACCATTGTAATCGGGCGAGTATCTACTTTCAGATGCAACAGGAATATCTCGAGTTCGTGAATCCGTTCGCGAGATAGGGGGGTTTGAAGATAAGGAATAGTTGAGAAACCATCAAAATTTTCGCAAGTCTGATACTCGAGACCAATAACTACTATTTCCTAGGGCAAAAATACACATACCGTTGTAATCGGGCGAGTTTCTACTTTCAGATGCAACAGGAATATCTCGAGTTCGTCAGTCCGTTCGCGAGATATGGGAGTTTGAAGTTAGGGAATGGTTGAGAAACCATCAAAATATTCGCAAGTCTGATACTCGAAACCAATAACTACTATGGCCTAGGGCAAAAATACACATATCCTTGTAATCGGGCGAGTTTCTGCTTTCAGATGCAAAAGGAAATTCTCGAGTTCGTCAATCCGTTCGTGAGATATGGGAGTTTGAAGTTAAGGAATGGTTGAGGAACCATCAAAATATTCGCTGATCTGATACTCGAAACCAATAACTGGAATGGCCTAGGGTAAAAGTACACATACCTTTGTAATCGGGCGAGTTTCCATTTTCAGATGCAACAGGAATTATTCGGATTCATCAAACCGTTCGCGAAATGTCGGAGTTTGAAGTGGCGGTATGGTTGAGAAACCATCAACATTTTCGCTGGTCTGATACTCGAAACCAATAACTGGAATGCCCTAGGGGAAAAGTACACTCACCATTGTAATCGGACGAGAATCTGCTTTCAGATGCAACAGGAATTTCTCCAGTTCGCCAATCCGTTCGTGAGATATGGGAGTTTGAAGTTATGGAATCGTTGAGAAACCATCAAAATTTTCGCAAGTCTGATACTGGAAACCAATAACTACTATTGCCTAGGGGAAAAGTACGCACACCATTGTAATCGGGCGAGTTTCTACTTTCAGATGCAACAGGAATTTCTCGAGTTCGTCAATCCGTTCGCGAGATATGGGAGTCTGAAGTGAAGGAATGGTTGGGAAACCATCATAATTTTCGCAATTCTGATACTCGAAACCAACAACTGGAATGGACCAGGGGCAAAGTACACACACCATTGTAATCGGGCGAGTTTCTACTTTCAGGTGCAACAGGAATATCTCGAGTTCGTCAATCCGTTCGCGCGATATGGGATTTTGAAGCTAAGGAATGGTTGACAAACCATCAAATTTTCGCAAGTCTGATACTCGAAACCAATAACAACTATTGCCTAGGGCAAAAATACACATACCGTTGTAATCGGGCGAGTTTCTACTTTCAAATGCAACAGGAATTTCTCGAGTTCGTCAATCCGTTCGCGAGATATGGGAGTTTGAAGTTAAGGAATGGTTGAGAAACTATCAAAATTTTCGCAAGTCGGATACTCGAAACCAATAACTACTATTGCCTAGGGGAAAAGTACGCACACCATTGTAATCGGGCGAGTTTCTGCTTTCAGATGCAACAGGAATTTCTCGAGTTCGTCAATCCGTTCGCGAGATATGGGAGATTGAAGATAAGGAATGGATGAGAAACCATCAAAATTTTCGCAAGTCTGTACTCGAAACCAATAACTGGAATGGCCTAGGGGAAAAGTACACACACCATTGTAATCGGGCGAGTTTCTACTTTCAGATGCAACAGGAATATCTCGAGTTCGTCAATCCGTTCGCGAGATTTGGGAGTTTGAAGTTAAGCAATGGTTGAAAAACCATCAAAATTTTCGCTGGTCTGATACTCGAAACCAATAACTGGAATGGCCTAGGGGAAAAGTACACATACCTTTGTAATCGGGCGAGTTTCCATTTTCAGACGCAACAGGAATTTCTCGAGCTCGCCATTCCGTTCGCGAGATATGGGGGTTTGAAGTTAAGGAATGGTTGAGAAACCATCAAAATTTTCGCTGGTCTGATACTCGAAACCAATAACTGGAATGGCATAGGGGAAAGGTACATATACCGTTGTAATCGGGCGAGTTTCTACTTTCAAATGCAACAGGAATTTCTCGAGTTCGTCAGTCCGTTCGCGAGATATGGGAGTTTGAAGTTAGGGAATGGTTGAGGAACCATCAAAATATTCGCAAGTCTGATACTGGAAACCAATAACTACTATTGCCTAGGGGAAAAGTACGCACACCATTGTAATCGGACGAGTTTCTACTTTCAGATGCAACAGGAATATCTCGAGTTCGCCAATCCGTTCGCGAGATATGGGAGTTTGAAGTTAAGGAATGGTTGAGAAACCATCAAAATTTTCGCAAGTCTGATATTCGATAACAATAACTGGAGTGGCCTAGGGGAAAAGTACACATACCATTGTAATCGGGTGAGTTTCTGCTTTCAGATGCAGCAGGAATTTTTCGAGTTCGTCAATCCTTTCGCGAGATATGGGAGTTTGAAGTTAAGGAATGGTTGAGAATCCATCAAAATTTTCGCAAGTCTGATACTCGAAACCAATAACTGGAATGGCCTAGGGGGAAAGTACACACACCATTGTAATCGGGCGAGTTTCTACTTTCAGATGCAACAGGAATATCTCGAGTTCGTGAATCCTTTCGCGAGATATGGGGTTTGAAGATAAGGAATAGTTGAGAAACCATCAAAATTTACGCAAGTCTGATACTCGAGACCAATAACTACTATTTCCTAGGGCAAAAATACACATACCGTTGTAATCGGGCGAGTTTCTGCTTTCATATGCAACTGGAATTTCTCGAGTTCGTTAATCCGTACTCGAGATATGGGAGTTAGAAGTTAAGGAATGGTTGAGAAACCATCAAAATTATCGCAAGTCTGATACTCGAAACCAATAACTACAATGGCCTAGGGAAAAATACACAGACCGTTGTAATCGGGCGAGTATCTGCTTTCAGATGCAACAGGAATTTCTCGGGTTCGTCAATCCTTTCGCGAGATATGAGAGTTTGAAATTAAGGAATGGATGAGAAACCATCAAAATTTTCGCAAGTCTGTACTCGAAACCAATAACTGGAATGGCCTAGGGGAAAAGTACACACACCATTGTAATCGGGCGAGTTTCTACTTTCAGATGCAACAGGAACATCTCGAGTTCGTCAATCCGTTCGCGAGATATGGGAGTTTGAAGTTAAGGAATGGTTGAAAAACCATCAAAATTTTCGCAGGTCTGGTACTCGAAACCAATAACTGGAATGGCCTAGGGAAAAGTACACATACCTTTGTAATCGGGCGAGTTTCCATTTTCAGGCGCAACAGGAATTTCTCGAGCTCGCCATTCCGTTCGCGAGATATGGGAGTTTGAAGTTAAGAAATCGTTGAGAAACCATCAAAATTTTCGGAAGTCTGATACTCGAAACCAATAACTACTATTGCCTAGGGGAAAAGTACGCACACCACTGTAATCGGGCGAGTTTCTACTTTCAGATGCAACAGGAATATCTCGTGTTCGCCAATCCGATCGCGAGATATGGGAGTTTGAAATTAACGAATGGTTGAGAAACCATCAAAATTTTCGCAAGTCTGATACTCGAGACCAATAACTACTATTTCCTAGGGCAAAAGTACACATACCGTTGTAATCGGGCGAGTTTCTGCTTTCATAAGCAACAGGAATTTCTCGAGTTCGTTAATCCGTTCGCGAGATATGGGAGTTAGAAGTTAAGGAATGGTTGAGAAACCATCATAATTTTCGCAAGTCTGATACTCGAATCCATAACTACTATTGCCCAGGGCAAAAATACACATACGGTTGTAATCGGGCGAGTTCCTGCTTTCAGATGCAACAGGAATTTCTCGAGTTCGTTAATCCGTTCGCGAGATATGGGGGTTTGAAATTAAGGAATGGTTGAGAAACCATCAAAATTTTCGCAAGTCTGATACTCGAAACCAATAACTACAATGGCCTAGGGGAAAAGTACGCACACCATTGTAATCGGGCGAGTTTCTACTTTCAGATACAACAGGCATTTCTCGAGTTCGTCAATCCGTTCGTGAGAAATGGGAGTTTGAAGTTAAGGAATGGTTGAGAAACCATCAAAATTTTCGCAAGTCTGATACTCGAAATCAATAACTGGAATGGCCTAGGGGAAAAGTACAAATACCGTTGTAATCGGGCGACTTTCTGCTTCCAGATGCGACAGGAATTTCTCGAGTGCGTCAATCCGTTCGCGAGAGATATGGGAGTTTGGAGTTAAGGAATGGTTGAGAAACTATCAAAATTTTTGCAAGTCTGATACTCGAAACCAATAACTGGAATGGCCTAGGGGGAAAGTAAACACACCATTGTAATCGGGCGAGTTTCTACTTTCAGATGCAACAGGAATATCTCGAATTCGTGAATCCGTTCGCGAGATATGGGGGTTTGAAGATAAGGAATAGTTGAGAAACCATCAAAATTTTCGCAAGTCTGATACTCGAGACCAATAACTACTATTTCCTAGGGCAAAAATACACATACCGTTGTAATCGGGCGAGTTTCTGCTTTCATATGCAACAGGAATTTCTCGAGTTCGTTAATCCGTTCGCGAGATATGGGAGTTAGAAGTTAAGGAATCGTTGAGAAACCATCAAAATTTTCGCAAGTCTGATACTCGAAACCAATAACTGGAATGGCCTAGGGGAAAAGTACACACACCATTGTAATCGGGCGAGTTTCTACTTTCAGATGCAATAGGAATTTCTCGAGCTCGCCATTCCGTTCGCGAGATATGGGATTTTGAAGTTAAGAAATGGTTGACAAACCATCAAAATTTTCGCAAGTCTGATACTCGAAACCAATAACTACTATGGCCTAGGGCAAAAATACACATATCCTTGTAACCGGGCGAGTTTCTGCTTTCAGGCGCAATAGGAAATTCTCGAATTCGTCAATCCGTTCGCGAGATATGGGAGATTGAAGTTAAGGAATGGTTGAGAAACCATCAAAATTTTCGCTGGTCTGATACTCGAAACCTGTAACTGGAATGGCCTAGGGGAAAAGTGCACACACCATTGTAATCGGGCGAGTTTCTACTTTCAGGTGCAATAGGAATATCTCGAGTTCGACAATCCGTTCGCGAGATATGGGAGTTTGAAGTTAAGGAATGGTTGAGAAACCATCAAAATTTTCGCAAGTCTGATACACGAAACCAATAACTATTATTGCCTAGGGCAAAATACTCATACCGTTGTAATCGGGCAACTTTCTTATTTCAGATGCAACAGGAATTTCTGGAGTTCGTCAATTCGTTCGCGAGATATGGTAGTATGAAGTTAAGGAATGGTTGAGAAACCATCATAATTTTCGCAAGTCTGATACTCGAATCCAATATCTACTAGGGCCTAGGGCAAAAATGCACATACCGTTGTAATCGGGCGAGTTCCGGCTTTCAGATGCAACAGGAATTTCTCGAGTTGGTCAATCCGTTCGCGAGATATGGGAGTATGAAGTTACGGAATGTTTGAGAAACCATCAAAATTTTCGCTGGTCTGATACTCGAAACATATAACTGGAATGGCCTAGGGGAAAAGTATACACACCATTGTAATCGCGCGAGTTTCTACTTTCAGATGCAACAGGAATTTCTCGAGTTCGACAATCCGTTCGCGAGATATGGGAGTTTGAAGGTAAGGAATGGTTGAGAAACCATCAAAGTTTTCGCAAGTCTGATACTCGAAACCAATAACTGGAATGGCCTAGGGGGAAAGTAAACACACCATTGTAATCGGGCGAGTTTCTACTTTCAGATGCAACAGGAATATCTCGAATTCGTGAATCCGTTCGCGAGATATGGGGGTTTGAAGATAAGGAATAGTTGAGAAACCATCAAAATTTTCGCAAGTCTGATACTCGAGACCAATAACTACTATTTCCTAGGGCAAAAATACACATACCGTTGTAATCGGGCGAGTTTCTGCTTTCATATGCAACAGGAATTTCTCGAGTTCGTTAATCCGTTCGCGAGATATGGGAGTTAGAAGTTAAGGAATGGTTGAGAAACAATCAACATTTTCGCTGTTCTGATACTCGAAACCTATAACTGGAATGGCCTAGGGGAAAAGTGCAGACACCATTGAAATCGGGCGAGTTTCTACTTTCAGATGCAACAGGAATATCTCGAGTTCGTCAATCCGTTCACGAGATATGGGAGTTTGAAGTTAAGGAATGGTTGGGAAACCATCAACATTTTCGCTGTTCTGATACTCGAAACCTATAACTGGAATGGCCTAGGGGAAAAGTGCGCACACCATTGTAATCGGGCGAGTTTCTACTTTCAGGTGCAACAAGAATTTCTCGAGTTCTTCAATCCGTTCGCGAGATATGGGAGTTTGAAGTTTAGGAATGGTTGAGAAACCATCAAAATATTCGCAAGTCTGATACTCGAAACCAATAACTGGAATGGCCTGGGGGAAAAGTACACACACCATTGTAATCGGGCGAGTTTCTATTTTCAGATGCAACAGGAATTTCTCCAGTTCGCCAATCCGTTCGTGAGATATGGGAGTTTGAAGTTAAGGAATCGTTGAGAAACCATCAAAATTTTCGGAAGTCTGATACTCGAAACCAATAACTACTATTGCCTAGGGGAAAAGTACGCACACCACTGTAATCGGGCGAGTTTCTACTTTCAGATGCAACAGGAATATCTCGTGTTCGCCAATCCGATCGCGAGATATGGGAGTTTGAAATTAAGGAATGGTTGAGAAACCATCAAAATTTTCGCAAGTCTGATACTCGAGACCAATAACTACTATTTCCTAGGGCAAAAATACACATACCGTTGTAATCGGGCGAGTTTCTGCTTTCATAAGCAACAGGAATTTCTCGAGTTCGTTAATCCGTTCGCGAGATATGGGAGTTAGAAGTTAAGGAATGGTTGAGAAACCATCAAAATTTTCGCAAGTCTGATACTCGAGACCAATAACTACTATTTCCTAGGGCGAAAATACACATACCGTTGTAATCGGGCGAGTTTCTGCTTTCATATGCAACAGGAATTTCTCGAGTTCGTTAATCCGTTCGCGAGATATGGGAGTTAGAAGTTAAGGAATGGTTGAGAAACAATCAACATTTTCGCTGTTCTGATACTCGAAACCTATAACTGGAATGGCCTAGGGGAAAAGTGCACACACCATTGTAATCGGGCGAGTTTCTACTTTCATAAGCAACAGGAATTTCTCGAGTTCGTTAATCCGTTCGCGAGATATGGGAGTTAGAAGTTAAGGAATGGTTGAGAAACCATCATAATTTTCGCAAGTCTGATACTCGAATCCAATAACTACTATTGCCCAGGGCAAAAATACACATACGGTTGTAATCGGGCGAGTTCCTGCTTTCAGATGCAACAGGAATTTCTCGAGTTCGTTAATCCGTTCGCGAGATATGGGGGTTTGAAGATAAGGAATAGTTGAGAAACCATCAAAATTTTCGCAAGTCTGATACTCGAAACCAATAACTACAATGGCCTAGGGGAAAAATACAGAGACCGTTGTAATCGGGCGAATATCTGCTTTCAGATGCAACAGGAATTTCTCGAGTTCGTCAATCCGTTCGCGAGATATGGGAGTTTGAAGTTAAGGAATGGATGAGAAACCATCAAAATTTTCGCAAGTCTGATACTCGAAACCAATAACTGGAATGGCCTAGGGGAAAAGTACACACACCATTGTAATCGGGCGAGTTTCTACTTTCAGATGCAACAGGAATATCTCGAGTTCGTCAATCCGTTCGCGAGATATGGGCGTTTGAAGTTAAGGAATGGTTGAGAAACCATCAAAATATTCGTAAGTCTGATACTCGAAACCAATAACTACTATTGCCTAGGGCAAGATACACATACCGTTGTAATCGGGCTACTTTCTGATTTCAGATGCAACAGGAATTTCTCGAGTTCGTCAATCCGTTCGCGAGGTATGGGAGTTTGAAGTTAAGGAATGGTTGAGAAACAATCAACATTTTCGCTGTTCTGATACTCGAAACCTATAACTGGAATGGCCTAGGGGAAAAGTGCACACACCATTGTAATCGGGCGAGTTTCTACTTTCAGGTGCAACAGGAATATCTCGAGTTCGTCAATCCATTCACGAGATATGGGAGTTTGAAGTTAAGGAATGGTTGGGAAACGATCAAAATTTTCGCAAGTCTGATACTCGAAACCAATAACTACTATTGCCTGGGGCGAAATACACATACGGTTGTAATCGGGCGAGTTCCTGCTTTCAGATGCAACAAGAATTTCTCGAGTTCTTCAATCCGTTCGCGAGATATGGGAGTTTGAAGTTTAGGAATGGTTGAGAAACCATCAAAATATTCGCAAGTCTGATACTCGAAACCAATAACTGGAATGGCCTGGGGGAAAAGTACACACACCATTGTAATCGGGCGAGTTTCTATTTTCAGATGCAACAGGAATTTCTCCAGTTCGCCAATCCGTTCGTGAGATATGGGAGTTTGAAGTTAAGGAATCGTTGAGAAACCATCAAAATTTTCGCAAGTCTGATACTCGAAACCAATAACTGGAATGGCTTAGGGGAAAAGTACACACACCATTGTAACCGGGCGAGTTTCTACTTTCAGATGCAACAGGAATATCTCGAGTTCGTCAATCCGTTCGCGAGATATGGGAGTTTGAAGTTAAGGAATGGTTGAGAAACCATCAAAATTTTCGCTGGTCTGATACTCGAAACCAATAACTGGAATGGCCTAGGGGAAAGTACACACACCATTGTAATCGGGCGAGTTTCTACTTTCAGATGCAACAGGAATATCTCGAGTTCGTCAATCCGTTCGCGAGATATGGGAGTTTGAAGTTAAGAAATGGTTGACAAACCATCAAAATTTGCGCAAGTCTGATACTCGAAACCAATAACTGCTATGGCCTAGGGCAAAAATACACATACCGTTGTAATTGGGAGAGTTTCTACTGTCAGATGCAACAGAAATTATTCGGATTCGCCAATCCGTTCGCGAAATATCGGAGTTTGAAGTTAAGGAATGGTTGAGATACCATCAACATTTTCGCTGGTCTGATACTCGAAACCAATAACTGGAGTGGCCTTGGGGAAAAGTACACACACCATTGTAATCGGGCGAGTTTCTACTTTCAGACACAACAGGAATTTCTCGAGTTCGTCAATGCGTTCGCGAGATATGGGAGTTTGAAGTTAAGGAATGGTTGAGAAATCATCAAATTTTCGCAAGTCTGCTACTCGAGAAAAATAGCTACAATGGCCTAGGGGAAAAATACACATACCGTTGTAATCGGGCGAGTTTCTACTTTCAAAGGCAACAGGAATTTCTCGAGTTCGTCAATCCGTTCGCGAAATACGGGAGTTAGAATTAAAGGAATGGTTGATAAACCATCAAAGTATTTGCAAGTCTGATACTCGAAACCAATAACTACTATGGCCTAGGCCAAAAATACACATACCTTTGTAATTGGGAGAGTTTCTACTGTCAGATGCAACAGAAATTATTCGGATTCGTCAATCCGTTCGCGAAATATCGGAGTTTGAAGTGGAGGTATGGTTGAGAAACCATCAACATTTTCGCTGGTCTGATACTCGAAACCAATATCTGGAATGGCCTAGGGGAAAAGTACACACACCGTTGTAATCGGGCGAGTTTCTACTTTCAGATGCAACAGGAATTTCTCGAGTTCGTCAATCCGTTCGCGAGATATGGGAGTTTGAAGTGAAGGAATGGTTGAGAAACCATCATAATTTTCGCAATTCTGATACTCGAAACCAACAACTGGAATGGACTTGGGGCAAAGTACACACACCATTGTAATCGGGCGAGTTTCTACTTTCAGGTGCAACAGGAATATCTCGAGTTCGTCAATCCGTTCGCGCGATATGGGAGTTTGAAGTTAAGGAATGGTTGAGAAACCATCAAACTTTTCGCTGGTCTGATACTCGAAACCTATAACAGGAATGGCCTAGGGGAAAAGTACACACACCATTGTAATCGGGCGAGTTTCTACTTTCAGATGCAACAGGAATTTCTCGAGTTCGTCAATCCGTTCGCGAAATACGGGAGTTAGAATTAAAGGAATGGTTGATAAACCATCAAAATATTTGCAAGTCTGATACTCGAAACCAATAAATACTATTGCCTAGGGCAAAATACACGTACCGTTGTAATCGGGCGAGTATCTGCTTTCATATGCAACAGGAATTTGTCTAGTTCGTCAATCCGTTCGCGAGATATGGGTGTTTGAAGTTAAGGAATGGTTGAGAAACCATCAACATTTTCGCTGGTCTGATACTCGAAACCTATAACTGGAATGGCCTAGGGGAAAAGTGCACACACCATTGTAATCGGGCGAGTTTCTACTTTCAGGTGCAATAGGAATATCTCGAGTTGGACAATCCGTTCGCGAGATATGGGAGTTTGAAGTTAAGGAATGGTTGAGAAACCATCAAAATTTTCGCAAGTCTGATACTCGAAACCAATAACTACTATTGCCTACGGCAAAATACACGTACCGTTGTAATCGGGCTACTTTCTGATTTCAGATGCAACAGGAATTTCTCGAGTTCGTCAATCCGTTCGCGAGGTATGGGAGTTTGAAGTTAAGGAATCGTTGAGAAACCATCAAAATTTTCGCAAGTCTGATACTCCAAACCAATAACTACTATTGCCTAGGGGAAAAGTACGCACACCATTGTAATCGGGCGAGTTTCTACTTTCAGATGCAACAGGAATTTCTCGAGCTCGCCATTCCGTTCGCGAGATATGGGATTTTGAAGTTAAGAAATGGTTGACAAACCATCAAAATTTTCGCAAGTCTGATACTCGAAATCAATAACTGGAATGGCCTAGGGGAAAAGTACAAATACCGTTGTAATCGGGCTACTTTCTGCTTCCAGATGCGACAGGAATTTCTCGAGTGCGTCAATCCATTCGCGAGAGATATGGGAGTTTGAAGTTAAGGAATGGTTGAGAAACCATCAAAATTTTTGCAAGTCTGATACTCGAAACCAATAACTGGAATGGCCTAGGGGGAAAGTAAACACACCATTGTAATCGGGCGAGTTTCTACTTTCAGATGCAACAGGAATATCTCGAATTCGTGAATCCGTTCGCGAGATATGGGGGTTTGAAGATAAGGAATAGTTGAGAAACCATCAAAATTTTCGCAAGTCTGATACTCGAGACCAATAACTACTATTTCCTAGGGCAAAAATACACATACCGTTGTAATCGGGCGAGTTTCTGCTTTCATATGCAACAGGAATTTCTCGAGTTCGTTAATCCGTTCGCGAGATATGGGAGTTAGAAGTTAAGGAATCGTTGAGAAACCATCAAAATTTTCGCAAGTCTGATACTCGAAACCAATAACTGGAATGGCCTAGGGGAAAAGTACACACACCATTGTAATCGGGCGAGTTTCTACTTTCAGATGCAACAGGAATTTCTCGAGCTCGCCATTCCGTTCGCGAGATATGGGATTTTGAAGTTAAGAAATGGTTGACAAACCATCAAAATTTTCGCAAGTCTGATACTCGAAACCAATAACTACTATGGCCTAGGGCAAAAATAAACATATCCTTGTAACCGGGCGAGTTTCTGCTTTCAGGTGCAATAGGAAATTCTCGAATTCGTCAATCCGTTCGCGAGATATGGGAGTTTGAAGTTAAGGAATGGATGAGAAACCATCAAAATTTTCGCAAGTCTGATACTCGAAACCAATAACTGGAATGGCCTAGGGGGAAAGTAAACACACAATTGTAATCGGGCGAGTTTCTACTTTCAGATGCAACAGGAATATCTCGAATTCGTGAATCCGTTCGCGAGATATGGGAGTTTGAAGTAAAGGAATGGTTGAGAAACCATCAAAATTTTCGCAAGTCTGATACTCGAAACCAATAACTGGAATGGCCTAGGGGGAAAGTAAACAAACCATTGTAATCGGGCGAGTTTCTACTTTCAGATGCAACAGGAATATCTCGAATTCGTGAATCCGTTCGCGAGATATGGGGGTTTGAAGATAAGGAATAGTTGAGAAACCATCAAAATTTTCGCAAGTCTGATACTCGAGACCAATAACTACTATTTCCTAGGGCAAAAATACACATACCGTTGTAATCGGGCGAGTTTATGCTTTCATATGCAACAGGAATTTCTCTAGTTCGTTAATCCGTTCGCGAGATATGGGAGTTAGAAGTTAAGGAATGGTTGAGAAACCATCAAAATTTTCGCAAGTCTGATACTCGAAACCAATAACTACATTGGCCTAGGGGAAAAATACAAAGACCGTTGTAATCGGGCGAGTATCTGCTTTCAGATGCAACAGGAATTTCTCGAGTTCGTCAATCCGTTCGCGAGATATGGGAGTTTGAAGTTAAGGAATGGATGAGAAACCATCAAAATTTTCGCAAGTCTGATACTCGAAACCAATAACTGGAATGGCCTACGGGAAAAGTACACACACCATTGTAATCGGGCGAGTTTCTACTTTCAGATGCAACAGGAATTTCTCGAGTTCGTCAATCCGTTCGTGAGATATGGGAGTTTGAAGTTAAGGAATCGTTGAGAAGCCATCAAAATTTTCGCAAGTCTGATACTCGAAACCAATAACTACTATTGCCTAGGGGAAAAGTACGCACACCATTGTAATCGGGCGAGTTTCTACTTTCAGATGCAACAGGCATTTGTCGAGTTCGTCAATCCGTTCGTGAGATATGGTAGTTTGAAGTTAAGGAATGGTTGAGAAACCATCAAAATTTTCGCAAGTCTGATACTCGAAATCAATAACTGGAATGGCCTAGGGGAAAAGTACAAATACCGTTGTAATCGGGCGACTTTCTGCTTCCAGATGCGACAGGAATTTCTCGAGTGCGTCAATCCGTTCGCGAGAGATATGGGAGTTTGAAGTTAAGGAATGGTTGAGAAACCATCAAAATTTTTGCAATTCTGATACTCGAAACCAACAACTACCATTGCCTAGGGCAAAATACACGTACCGTTGTAATCGGGCTGCTTTCTGATTTCAGATGCAACAGGAATTTCTCGAGTTCGTCAATCCGTTCGCGAGGTATGGGAGTTTGAAGTTAAGGAATGGTTGAGAAACCATCAAAATTTTCGGAAGTCTGATACTCGAAACCAATAACTACTATTGCCCAAGGCAAAAATACGCATACCGTTGTAATCGGGCGAGTTTCTGCTTTCAGATGCAACAGGAATTTCTCGAGTTCGTCAATCCGTTCGCGAGATGTGGGAGATTGAAGTTATGGAATGTTTGGAAACCATCGAAATTTTCGCTGGTCTGATACTCGAAACCTAAAACTGAAATAGCCTAGGGGAAAACTACACACACCATTGTAATCGGGCGAGTTTCTACTTTCAGATGCAACAGGAATATCTCGAGTTCGTCGATCCGTTCGCGAGATATGGGAGTTTGAAGTAAAGGAATGGTTGAGAAACAATCAAAATTTTCGCAAGTCTGATACTCGAAACCAATAACTGGAATGACCTAGGGGGAAAGTAAACACACCATTGTAATCGGGCGAGTTTCTACTTTCAGATGCAACAGGAATATCTCGAATTCGTGAATCCGTTCGCGAGATATGGGGGTTTGAAGATAAGGAATAGTTGAGAAACCATCAAAATTTTCGCAAGTCTGATACTCGAGACCAATAGCTACAATGGCCTAGGGGAAAAATACACATACCGTTGTAATCGGGCGAGTTCCTACTTTAAGAAGCAACTGGAATTTCTCGAGTTCGTCAATCCGTTCGCGAGGTACGGGAGTTTGAAGTTAAGGAATGGTTGAGAAGCCATCAAAATTTTCGCAATTCTAATGGTTGAAACGAATAACTAGAATGGCTTAGGGCAAAAATGTTCATACCGTTGTAATCGGGCGAGTTTCTGCTTTCACATGCAACAGGAATTTCTCGAGTTCGTCAATCCGTTCGCGAGATATGGGAGTTTGAAGTTAAGGAATGGTTTAGAAATCATAAAAATTTTCGCATGACTGATACACGAAACAATTAACTACAATGGCCCAGGGGAAAAATACACATACCGTTGTAATCGGGCGAGTTTCTACTTTCAAATGCAACAGGAATTTCACGAGTTCGTCAATCCGTTCGCGAGAAATGGGAGTTTGCAGTTAAGGAATGGTTGAGAAACCATCAAAATTTTCGCAAGTCTGATACTCGAAACCAATAACTACAATGGCCTAGGGGAAAAATACACATACCGTTGTAATCGGGCGAGCTTCTGCTTTCACATGCAACAGGAATTTCACGAGTTCGTCAATCCGTTCGCGAGATATGGGAGTTTGAAGTTAAGGAATGGTTGAGAAACCATCAAAATTTTCGCAAGTCTGATACTCGAAACCAATAACTACTATGGCCTAGGGCAAAAATACACATACCGTTGTAATCGGGCGAGTTTCTACTTTCAGGTGCAATATGAATTTCTCGAGTTCGTCAATCCGTTCGCGCGATATGGGTGTTTGAAGATAAGGAATGTTTGAGAAACCATCAAAATATTCGCAAGTCTGATACTCGAGACCAATAACTTCTATTTCCTAGGGCAAAAATACACATACCGCTGTAATCGGGCGAGTTTCTGCTTTCATATGCAACAGGAATTTCTCGAGTTCGTCAATCCGTTCGCGAGATATGGGAGTTTGAAGTTATGGAATGGTTGAGAAACCATCAAAATTTTAGCAAGTCTGATACTCGAAACCAATAACTGGAATGACCTAGGGGGAAAGTAAACACACCATTGTAATCGGGCGAGTTTCTACTTTCAGATGCAACAGGAATATCTCGAATTCGTGAATCCGTTCGCGAGATATGGGGGTTTGAAGATAAGGAATAGTTGAGAAACCATCAAAATTTTCGCAAGTCTGATACTCGAGACCAATAGCTACAATGGCCTAGGGGAAAAATACACATACCGTTGTAATCGGCCGAGTTCCTACTTTAAGAAGCAACTGGAATTTCTCGAGTTCGTCAATCCGTTCGCGAGGTACGGGAGTTTGAAGTTAAGGAATGGTTGAGAAGCCATCAAAATTTTCGCAATTCTAATGGTTGAAACGAATAACTAGAATGGCTTAGGGCAAAAATGTTCATACCGTTGTAATCGGGCGAGTTTCTGCTTTCACATGCAACAGGAATTTCTCGAGTTCGTCAATCCGTTCGCGAGATATGGGAGTTTGAAGTTAAGGAATGGTTTAGAAATCATAAAAATTTTCGCATGACTGATACACGAAACAATTAACTACAATGGCCCAGGGGAAAAATACACATACCGTTGTAATCGGGCGAGTTTCTACTTTCAAATGCAACAGGAATTTCACGAGTTCGTCAATCCGTTCGCGAGAAATGGGAGTTTGCAGTTAAGGAATGGTTGAGAAACCATCAAAATTTTCGCAAGTCTGATACTCGAAACCAATAACTACAATGGCCTAGGGGAAAAATACACATACCGTTGTAATCGGGCGAGCTTCTGCTTTCACATGCAACAGGAATTTCACGAGTTCGTCAATCCGTTCGCGAGATATGGGAGTTTGAAGTTAAGGAATGGTTGAGAAACCATCAAAATTTTCGCAAGTCTGATACTCGAAACCAATAACTACTATGGCCTAGGGCAAAAATACACATACCGTTGTAATCGGGCGAGTTTCTACTTTCAGGTGCAATATGAATTTCTCGAGTTCGTCAATCCGTTCGCGCGATATGGGTGTTTGAAGATAAGGAATGTTTGAGAAACCATCAAAATATTCGCAAGTCTGATACTCGAGACCAATAACTTCTATTTCCTAGGGCAAAAATACACATACCGCTGTAATCGGGCGAGTTTCTGCTTTCATATGCAACAGGAATTTCTCGAGTTCGTCAATCCGTTCGCGAGATATGGGAGTTTGAAGTTATGGAATGGTTGAGAAACCATCAAAATTTTCGCAAGTCTGATACTCGAAGCCAATAACTACTATGACCTAGTGGAAAAATACACATACCGTTGTAACTGGGAGATTTTCTACTGTCAGATGCAACAGAAATTATTTGGATTCGTCAATCCGTTCGCGAAATATCGGAGTTTGAAGTGGAGGTATGGTTGAGAAACCATCAACATTTTCGCTGGTCTCATACTCGAAACCAATAACTGGAATGTCCTGGGGGAAAAGTACACACACCATTGTAATCGGGCGAGTTTCTACTTTCAGATGCAACAGGAATATCTCGAGTTCGTCAATCCGTTCGCGAGATATGGGAGTTTGAAGTTAAGGAATGGTTGAGAAACCATCAAAATTTTCGCAAGTCTGATACTCGAAACCAATAACTACTATTGCCTAGGGCAAAATACACATACCGTTGTAATCGGGTAACTTTCTGATTTCAGATGCAACAGGAATTTCTCGAGTTCGTCAATTCGTTCGCGAGATATGGGAGTTTGAAGTTAAGGAATGGTTGAGAAACCATCAAAATTTTCGCAAGTCTGATGCTAGAAACGAATAACTAGAATGGCTTAGGGCATAAATATTCATACCGTTGTAATCGGGAGAGTTTCTGCTTTCAGATGCAACAGGAATATCTCGAGTTCGTCAATCCGTTCGCGAGATATGGGTATTTGAAGTTAAGGAATGGTTCAGAAACCAACAAAATTTTTGCAAGTCTGATACTCGAAACCAATAACTACAACGACCTAGGGGAAAAATACACATACCGTTGTAATCGGGCGAGTTTCTACTTTCAAATACAACAGGAATTTCTCGAGTTCGTCAATCCGTTCGCGAGATACGGGAGTTTGAAGTTAAGGAATGGTTGAGAAACCATCAAAATTTTCGCAAGTCTGATACTCGAAACCAATAACTACAACGACCTAGGGGAAAAATACACATACCGCTGCAATCGGGCGAGTTTCTACTTTCAGAAGCAACAGGAATTTCTCGAGTTCGTCAATCCGTTCGCGAGGTACGGGAGTTTGAAGTTAAGGAATGGTTGAGAAACCATCAAAGTTTTCGCAAGTCTGATACTCGAAACCAATAACTGGAATGGCCTAGCGGAAAAATACACATATCGTTGTAAACGGGCGAGTTTCTACTTTCAGAAGCAACAGGAATTTCTCGAGTTCGTCAATCCGTTCGCCAGATATGGGAGTTTGAAGTTAAGGAAAGGTTGAGAAACCATCAAAATTTTCGCAAGTCTGATACTCGAAACCAATAACTACTATGGCCTAGGGCAAAAATACACATACCGTTGTAGTCGGGCGAGTTTCTACTTTCAGGTGCAATATGAATTTCTCGAGTTCGTCAATCCGTTAGCGATATATGGGAGCTTGATGTTAAGGAATGTTTGAGAAACCATCAAAATTTTCGCAAGTCTGATACTCGAAACCATTAACTACAATGGCCTAGGGGAAAAAGACACATACCGTTGTAATCGGGCGAGTTTCTACTTTCAGATGCAACCGGAATTTCTCGAGTTCGTCAATCCGTTCGCGAGATATGGGAGTTTGAAGTTAAGGAATGGTTGAGATACCATCAAAATTTTCGCAAGTCTGATACTCGAAACCATTAACTACTATGGCCCAGGGCAAAAATACACATACCGTTGTAATCGGGCGTGTTTCTGCTTTCAGATGCAAAAGGAATTTCTCGAGTTCGTCAATCCGTTCGCGAGATATGGGCGTTTGAAGTTGAGGAAAGGTTGAGAAACCATCAAAATTTTCGCAATTATGATGCTAGAAACGAATAACTCGAATGGCTTAGGGCATAAATATTCAAACCGTTGTAATCGGGCGAGTTTCTGCTTTCAGATGCAAGAGGAATATCTCGAGTTCATCAATCCGTTCGCGAGATATGGGAGTTTGAAGTTAAGGAATGGTTGAGAAACCATCAAAATTTTCCAAAGTCTGATACACTAAACCAATAACTACAATGGCCTAGGGGAAAAATACACATACCGTTGTAATCGGGCGAGTTTCTACTTTCAAATGCAACAGGAATTTCCCGACTTCGTCAATCCGTTCGCGAAATACGGGAGTTAGAAGTTAAGGAATGGTTGATAAACCATCAAAATTTTTGCAAGTCTGATACTCGAAACCAATAACTACAATGACCTAGGGGAAAAATACACATACCGTTGCAATCGGGCGAGTTTCTACTTTCATATGCAATAGGAATTTCTCGAGTTCGTCAATCCGTTCGCCAGGTACGGGAGTTTGAAGTTAAGGAATGGTTGAGAAGCCATCAAAATTTTCGCAATTCTGATGCTAGAAACGAATAACTAGAATGGCTTAGGGCATAAATATTCATACCGTTGTAATCGGGCGAGTTTCTGCTTTCAGATGCAACAGGAATTTCTCGAGTTCGTCAATCCGTTCGTGAGATATGGGAGTTTGAAGTTCAGGAATGGTTGAGAAACCATCAAAATTTTCGCAAGTCTGATACTCGAAACCAATAACTATAATGGCCTAGGGGAAAAATACACATACCGTCGTAATCGGGCGAGTATCTGCTTTCAGATTCAACAGGAATTTCTCGAGTTCGTCAATCCGTTCGCGAGATATGGGAGTTTGAAATTAAGGAATGGTTGAGAAACCATCAAAATTTTCGCAAGTCTGATACTCGAAACCAATAACTGGAATGGCCTAGGGGAAAAGTACACACACCATTGTAACCGGGCGAGTTTCTACTTTCAGATGCAACAGGAATATCTCGAGTTCGTCAATCCGTTCGCGAGATATGGGAGTTTGAAGTTAAGGAATGGTTGAGAAACCATCAAAATTTTCGCTGGTCTGATACTCGAAACCAATAACTGGAATGGCCTAGGGAAAAAGTACACACACCATTGTAATCGGGCGAGTTTCTACTTTCAGATGCAACAGGAATATCTCGAGTTCGTCAATCCGTTCGCGAGATATGGGAGTTTGAAGTTAAGAAATGGTTGACAAACCATCAAAATTTTCGCAAGTCTGATACTCGAAACCAATAACTACTATGGCCTAGGGCAAAAATACACATACCGTTGTAATTGGGAGAGTTTCTACTGTCAGATGCAACAGAAATTATTCGGATTCGCCAATCCGTTCGCGAAATATCGGAGTTTGAAGTTAAGGAATGGTTGAGATACCATCAACATTTTCGCTGGTCTGATACTCGAAATCAATAACTGGAGTGGCCTTGGGGAAAAGTACACACACCATTGTAATCGGGCGAGTTTCTACTTTCAGACACAACAGGAATTTCTCGAGTTCGTCAATGCGTTCGCGAGATATGGGAGTTTGAAGTTAAGGAATGGTTGAGAAATCATCAAATTTTCGCAAGTCTGCTACTTGAGAAAAATAGCTACAATGGCCTAGGGGAAAAATACACATACCGTTGTAATCGGGCGAGTTTCTACTTTCAAAGGCAACAGGAATTTCTCGAGTTCGTCAATCCGTTCGCGAAATACGGGAGTTAGAATTTAAGGAATGGTTGATAAACCATCAAAATATTTGCAAGTCTGATACTCGAAACCAATAACTACTATGGCCTAGGCCAAAAATACACATACCTTTGTAATTGGGAGAGTTTCTACTGTCAGATGCAACAGAAATTATTCGGATTCGTCAATCCGTTCGCGAAATATCGGAGTTTGAAGTGGAGGTATGGTTGAGAAACCATCAACATTTTCGCTGGTCTGATACTCGAAACCAATATCTGGAATGGCCTAGGGGAAAAGTACACACACCGTTGTAATCGGGCGAGTTTCTACTTTCAGATGCAACAGGAATTTCTCTAGTTCGTCAATCCGTTCGCGAGATATGGGAGTTTGAAGTGAAGGAATGGTTGAGAAACCATCATAATTTTCGCAATTCTGATACTCGAAACCAATAACTGGAATGGCCTAGGGGAAAAGTACACACACCATTGTAATCGGGCGAGTTTCTACTTTCAGATGCAACAGGACTATCTCGAGTTCGTCAATCCGTTCGCGAGATATGGGAGTTTGAAGTTAAGGAATGGTTGAGAAACCATCAAAATTTTCGCAAGTCTGATACTCGAAACCAATAAATACTATTGCCTAGGGCAAAATACACGTACCGTTGTAATCGGGCGAGTATCTGCTTTCATATGCAACAGGAATTTCTCGAGTTCGTCAATCCGTTCGCGAGGTATGGGAGTTTGAAGTTAAGGAATCGTTGAGAAACCATCAAAGTTTTCGCAAGTCTGATACTCGAAACCAATAACTACTATTGCCTACGGCAAAATACACGTACCGTTGTAATCGGGCTACTTTCTGATTTCAGATGCAACAGGAATTTCTCGAGTTCGTCAATCCGTTCGCGAGGTATGGGAGTTTGAAGTTAAGGAATCGTTGAGAAACCATCAAAATTTTCGCAAGTCTGATACTCGAAACCAATAACTACTATTGCCAACGGCAAAATACACGTACCGTTGTAATCGGGCTACTTTCTGATTTCAGATGCAACAGGAATTTCTCTAGTTCGTCAATCCGTTCGCGAGATATGGGTGTTTGAAGTTAAGGAATGGTTGAGAAACCATCAACATTTTCGCTGGTCTGATACTCGAAACCTATAACTGGAATGGCCTAGGGGAAAAGTGCACACACCATTGTAATCGGGCGAGTTTCTACTTTCAGGTGCAATAGGAATATCTCGAGTTGGACAATCCGTTCGCGAGATATGGGAGTTTGAAGTTAAGGAATGGTTGAGAAACCATCAAAATTTTCGCAAGTCTGATACTCGAAACCAATAACTACTATTGCCTACGGCAAAATACACGTACCGTTGTAATCGGGCTACTTTCTGATTTCAGATGCAACAGGAATTTCTCGAGTTCGTCAATCCGTTCGCGAGGTATGGGAGTTTGAAGTTAAGGAATCGTTGAGAAACCATCAAAATTTTCGCAAGTCTGATACTCCAAACCAATAACTACTATTGCCTAGGGGAAAAGTACGCACACCATTGTAATCGGGCGAGTTTCTACTTTCAGATACAACAGGCATTTCTCGAGTTCGTCAATCCGTTCGTGAGATATGGGAGTTTGAAGTTAAGGAATGGTTGAGAAACCATCAAAATTTGCACAAGTCTGATACTCGAAATCAATAACTGGAATGGCCTAGGGGAAAAGTACAAATACCGTTGTAATCGGGCTACTTTCTGCTTCCAGATGCGACAGGAATTTCTCGAGTGCGTCAATCCATTCGCGAGAGATATGGGAGTTTGAAGATAAGGAATAGTTGAGAAACCATCAAAATTTTCGCAAGTCTGATACTCGAGACCAATAACTACTATTTCCTAGGGCAAAAATACACATACCGTTGTAATCGGGCGAGTTTCTGCTTTCATATGCAACAGGAATTTCTCGAGTTCGTTAATCCGTTCGCGAGATATGGGAGTTAGAAGTTAAGGAATCGTTGAGAAACCATCAAAATTTTTGCAAGTCTGATACTCGAAACCAATAACTACAATGGCCTACGTGAGAAATACACATACCGTTGTAATCGGGCGAGTCTCTGCTTTCATATGCAACAGGAATTTCTCGAGTTCGTCAATCCGTCCGCGAGATATGGGAGTTTGAAGTTAAGGAATGGTTGAGAAACCATCAATATTTTCGCAAGTCTGATACTCGAAACAAATAACTACAATGGCCCAGGGGAAAAATACACATACCGTCGTAATCGGGCGAGTATCTGCTTTCAGAATCAACAGGAATTTCTCGAGTTCGTCAATCCGTTCGCGAGATTTTGGAGTTTGAAGTTAAGAAATGGTTGAGAAACCATCAAAATTTTCGCAAGTCTGATACTCGATACCAATAACTACAATGGCCTACGGGAAAAATACACATACCTTTGTAATTGGGAGAGTTTCTACTGTCAGATGCAACAGAAATTACTATATTCGGATTCGTCAATCCGTTCGCGAAATATCGGGGTTTGAATTTAAGGAAAGGTTGAGAAACCATCAAAATTTTCGCAATACTGATGCTAGAAACGAATAACTAGAATCGCTTAGGGCATAAATATTCATACCGTGGTAATCGGGCGAGTTGCTGCTTTCAGATGCAACACGAATTTCTCGAGTTCGTCAATCCGTTCGCGAGACACGGGAGTTTGAAGTTAAGGAATGGTTGAGAAACCATCAAAATTTTCGCAAGTCTGATACTCGAAACCAATAACTGGAATGGCCTAGGGAAAAAGTACACACACCATTGTAATCGGGCGAGTTTCTACTTTCAGATGCAACAGGAATTTCTCGAGTTCGTCAATCCGTTCGCGAGATATGGGAGTTTGAAGTAAAGGAATGGTTGAGAAACCATCAAATTCTTCGCAAGTCTGATACTCGAAACCAATAACTACAATGGCCTAGGGGAAAAATACACATACCGTTGCATTCGGGCGAGTTTCTACTTTCAGATGCAACAGGAATTTCTCGAGTTCGTCAATCCGTTCGTGAGATATGGGAGTTTGAAGTTAAGGAATGGTTGAGAAACCATCAAAATTTTCGCAAGTCTGATACTCGAAACCAATAACTACTATGGCCTAGGGCAAAAATACACATACCGTTGTAATTGGGAGAGTTTCTACTGTCAGATGCAAGAGAAATTATTCGGATTCGTCAATCCGTTCACGAAATATCGGAGTTTGAAGTTAAGGAATGGTTGAGAAACAATCAACATTTGCGCTGGTCTGATACTCGAAACCAGTAACTGGAGTGGCCTTGGGGAAAGTACACATACCTTTGTAATCGGGCGAGTTTCCACTTTCAGACGCAACAGGAATTTCTCGAGTTCGTCAATCCGTTCGCGAGATATGGGAGTTTGATATTAAGGAATGGTTGAGAAACCATCAAAATTTTCGCCGGTCTGATACTCGAAACCAATCACTGGAATGGCCTAGGGGAAAAGTACACATACCTTTGTAATCGGGCGAGTTTCTACTTTCAGATGCAACATGAATTTCTCGAGTTCGCCAATCCGTTCACGAGATATGGGAGTTTGTAGTTAAGGAATGATTGAGAACCCATCAAAACTTTCGCAAGTCTGATAATCCAAACCAATAACTACAATGGCCTAGGGGAAAGTACACAGACCGTTGTAATCGGGCGAGTATCTGCTTTCAGATGCAACACGAATTTCTCGAGTTCGTCAATCCGTTCGCGAGATACGGGAGTTTGAAGTTAAGGAATGGTTGAGAAACCATCAAAATTTTCGCAAGTCTGATACTCGAAACCAATAACTGGAATGGCCTAGGGGAAAAGTACACACACCATTGTAATCGGGCGAGTTTCTACTTTCAGATGCAACAGGAATTTCTCGTGTTCGTCAATCCGTTCGCGAGATATGGGAGTTTGAAGTTAAGGAATGGTTGAGAAACCATCAAATTCTTCGCAAGTCTGATACTCGAAACCAATAATTACTATGGCCTTGGGCAAAAACACTAATACCGTTCTAATCGGGCGTGTTTCTGCTTTCAGATGCAATAGGAATTTCTCGAGTTCGTCAATCCGTTCGCGATATATGGGAGTTTGAAGCTAAGGAATAGTTTAGAAGCCATCAAAATTTTC
Organism: Ptiloglossa arizonensis; assembly: GCF_051014685.1. Lineage (NCBI taxonomy): Eukaryota > Metazoa > Arthropoda > Insecta > Hymenoptera > Colletidae > Ptiloglossa > Ptiloglossa arizonensis. The sequence goes on from NW_027479066.1 coordinate 106,709, forward strand.
GCAAGTCTGATACTCGAACCCATTAACTACAATTGCCTAGGGGAAAAATACACATACCGTTGTAATCGGGCGAGTTTCCACTTTCAGACGCAACAGGAATTTCTCGAGTTCGTCAATCCGTTCGCGAGATATGGGAGTTTGATGTTAAGGAATGGTTGAGAAACCATCAAAATTTTCGCAAGTCTGATACTCGAAACCAATAACTACAGAGGCCTAGGGGAAAAGTACACATACCTTTGTAATCGGGCGAGTTTCCACTTTCAGACGCAACAGGAATTTCTCGAGTTCGTCAATCCGTTCGCGAGATATGGGAGTTTGGTATTAAGGAATGCTTGAGAAACCATCAAAATTATCGCAAGTCTGATACTCGAAACAAATAACTACAGAGGCCTAGGGGAAAAATACACATACCGTTGGAATCGGGCGAGTTTCTACTTTCAGATGCAACAGGAATTTCTCGAGTTGGTCAATCCGTGCGCGAGATATGGGAGTTTGAAGTTAAGGAATGGTTGAGAAACCATCAAAATTTTCACTGTTCTGATACTCGAAACCAATAACTGGAATAGCCTAGGGGAAAAGTACATACACCATTGTAATCGGGCGTGTTTTCTACTTTCAGATGCAACAGGAATTTCTCGAGTTCGTCATTCCGTTCGCGATATATGGGAGTTGTAAGCTAAGGAATGGTTTAGAAACCATCAAAATTTTCGCAAGTCTGATACTCGAAACCATTAACTACAATGGCCTACGGGAAAAATACACATATCGTTGTAATCGGGCGAGTTTCTGCTTTCAGATGCAACAGGAATTTCTCGAGTTCGTCAATCCGTTCGCGAGATATGGGAGTTTGAAATGAAGGAAAGGTTGAGAAACCTTCAAAATTTTCGCAATTATGATGCTAGGAACGAATAACTAGAATGGCTTAGGGCATATATATTCATACCGTTGTAATCGGGCGAGTTTCTGGTTTCAGATGCAACAGGAATTTCTCGAGTTCGTCAATCCGTTCGCGAGATATGGGAGTTTGATGTTAAGGAACGGTTGAGAAACCATCAAAATTTTCGCAAGTCTGATACTCGAAACCAATAACTACAGAGGCCTAGGGGAAAAGTACACATACCTTTGTAATCGGGCGAGTTTCCACTTTCAGACGCAACAGGAATTTCTCGAGTTCGTCAATCCGTTCGCGAGATATGGGAGTTTGATGTTAAGGAATGGTTGAGAATCCATCAAAATTATCGCAAGTCTGATACTCGAAACCAATAACTACAGAGGCCTAGGGGAAAAATACACATACCGTTGGAATCGGGCGAGTTTCTACTTTCAGATGCAACAGGAATTTCTCGAGTTGGTCAATCCGTGCGCGAGATATGGGAGTTTGAAGTTAAGGAATGGTTGAGAAACCATCAAAATTTTCAATGTTCTGATACTCGAAACCAATAACTGGAATAGCCTAGGGGAAAAGTACATACACCATTGTAATCGGGCGTGTTTTCTACTTTCAGATGCAATAGGAATTTCTCGAGTTCGTCAATCCGTTCGCGATATATGGGAGTTGTAAGCTAAGGAATGGTTTAGAAACCATCAAAATTTTCGCAAGTCTGATACTCAAAACCATTAAGTACAATGGCCTACGGGAAAAATACACATATCGTTGTAATCGGGCGAGTTTCTACTTTCAGAAGCAACAGGAATTTCTCGAGTTCGTCAATCCGTTCGCGAGATATGGGAGTTTGAAATGAAGGAAAGGTTGAGAAACCATCAAAATTTTCGCAATTATGATGCTAGGAACGAATAACTAGAATGGCATAGGGCATAAATATTCATACCGTTGTAATCGGGCGAGTTTCTGCTTTCAGATGCAACAGGAATTTCTCGAGTTCGTCAATCCGTTCGCGAGATATGGGAGTTTGAATTTAAGGAATGGTTGAGAAACCATCAAAATTTTCGCAATTCTGATGCTAGAAACGAATAACTACAGAGGCCTAGGGGAAAGATACACACACCATTGTAATCGGGCGAGATTCTACTTTCAGATGAAACAGGAATTTCTCGAGTTCGTCAATCCGTTCGCGAGATATTGGAGTTTGAAGTTAAGGAAAGGTTGAGAAACCATCAAAATTTTCGCAATTCTGATGCTAGAAACGAATAACTGGAATGGCCTAGGGTAAAGATACACACACCATTGTAATCGCGCGAGTTTCTACTTTCAGATGCAACAAGATGTTCTCGAGTTCGTCAATCGGTTCGCGAGATATGGGAGTTTGAACTTAAGGAATGGTTGCGAAACCATCAATATTTTCGCAAGTCTGATACTCGAAACCAATAACTACAATGGCCTAGGGGAAAAATACACATACCGTTGTAATCGGGCAGGCTTCTACTTTCAAATGCAACAGGAATTTCTCGAGTTCGTCAATCCGTTCGCGAGATATGGGAGTTTGAAGTTAAGGAAGGGTTGAGAAACCATCAAAATTTTAGCAAGTCTGATACTCGAAACCAATAACTACAAAGGCCTAGGGGAAAAATACACACATCGTCGTAATCGGGCGAGTTTCTACTTTCAGATGCAACAGGAATTTCTCGAGTTCGTCAATCCGTTCGCGATATATGGGAGTTTGAATCTAAGGAATGGTTTAGAAGCCATCAAAATTTTCGCAAGTCTGATACTCGAACCCATTAACTACAATGGCCTAGGGGAAAAATACACATACCGTTGTAATCGGGCGAGTTTCTACTTTCAGATGCAACTGGAATTTCTCGAGTTCGTCATACCGTTCGCGAGATATGGGAGTTTGAAGTTAAGGAATGGTTGAGAAACCATCAAAGTTTTCGCAAGTCTGATACTCGAAACCAATAACTACAACGGCCTAGGGGAAAATTACATATACCCCTGTAATCGGGCGAGTTTCTACTTTCAGATGCAACAGGAATTTCTCGAGTTCGTCAATCCGTTCGCGAGATTTGGGAGTTTGAAGTTACGGAATGGTTGAGAAACCATCAAAATTTTAGCAAGTCTGATACTCGAAACCAATAACTACAGAGGCCTAGGGGAAAAATACACACATCGTTGTAATCGGGCGAGTTTCTACTTTCAGATGCAACAGGAATTTCTCGAGTTCGTCAATCCGTTCGCGAGATATGGGAGTTTGAAGTTACGGAATGGTTGAGAAACCATCAAAATTTTCACTGTTCTGATACTCGAAACCAATAACTGGAATAGCCTAGGGGAAAAGTACATACACCATTGTAATCGGGCGAGTTTTCTACTTTCAGATGCAACAGGAATTTCTCGAGTTCGTCAATCCGTTCGCGATATATGGGAGTTGTAAGCTAAGGAATGGTTTAGAAACCATTAAAATTTTCGCAAGTCTGATACTCGAAACCAATAACTACAAAGGCCTAGGGGAAAAATACACACATCGTTGTAATCGGGCGAGTTTCTACTTTCAGATGCAACAGGAATTTCTCGAGTTCGTCAATCCGTTCGCGAGATATGGGAGTTTGAAGTTAAGGAATGGTTGAGAAACCATCAAAGTTTTCGCAAGTCTGATACTCGAAACCAATAACTACTATGGTCTAGAGCAAAAATACACATACCGTTGTAATCGGGCGAGTTGCTAGTTTCAGATGCAACAGGAATTTCTCGAGTTCGACAATCGGTTCGCGAGATATGGGAGTATGAAGTTAAGGAATGGTTGACAAACCATCAAAATTTTCGCAAATCTGATACTCGAAACCATTAACTACAATGGCCTAGGGGAAAAATACACATATCGTTGTAATCGGGCGAGTTTCTACTTTCAGAAGCAACAGGAATTTCTCGAGTTCGTCAATCCGTTCGCGAGGTATGGGAGTTTGAAGTTAAGGAAAGGTTGAGAAACCATCAAAGTTTTCGCAATTTTGATGCTAGGAACGAATAACTAGAATGGCTTAGGGCATAAATATTCATACCGTTGTAATCGGGCGAGTTTCTGCTTTCAGGTGCAACAGGAATTTCTCGAGTTCGTCAATCCAATCGCGAGATATGGGAGTTTGAAGTTAAGGAATGGTTGAGAAACCATCAAAATTTTCGCAATTCTGATGCTAGAAACGAATAACTGGAATGGCCTAGGGGAAAGATACACACACCATTGTAATCGGGCGAGTTTCTACTTTCCGATGCAACAGGAATTTCTCGCGTTCGTCAATCCGTTCGCGAGATATGGGAGTTCGAAGTTAAGGAATGGTGGAGAAGCCATCAAAATTTTCGCAATTCTGATGCTAGAAACGTGTAACTGGAATGGCCTAGGGTAAAGATACACGCACCATTGTAATCGCGCGAGTTTCTACTTTCAGATGCAACAAGAATTTCTCGAGTTCCTCAATCCGTTCGCGAGATATGGGAGTTTGAAGTTAAGGAAAGGTTGAGAAACCCTCAAAATTTTAGCAAGTCTGATATTCGAAACCAATAACTACAAAGGCCTAGGGGAAAAATTCACACATCGTTGTAATCGGGCGAGTTTCTACTTTCAGATGTAACAGGAACTTCTCGAGTTCGTCAATTCGTTCGCGAGATATGGGAGTTTGAACTTAAGGAATGGTTGTGAAACCATCAATATTTTCGCAAGTCTGATACTCGAAACCAATAACTACAATGGCCTAGGGGAAAAATACACATACCGTTGTAATCGGGCAGGTTTCTACTTTCAAATGCAACAGGAATTTCTCGAGTTCGTCAATCCGTTCGCGAGATATGGGAGTTTGAAGTTAAGGAAAGGTTGAGAAACCCTCAAAATTTTAGCAAGTCTGATATTCGAAACCAATAACTAAAAAGGCCTAGGGGAAAAATACACACATCGTTGTAATCGGGCGAGTTTCTACTTTCAGATGCAACAGGAACTTCTCGAGTACGTGAATCCGTTCGCGAGATATGGGAGTTTGAAGTTAAGGAAAGGTTGAGAAACCAACAAAATTTTAGCAAATCTGATACTCGAAACCAATAACTACAATGGCCTAGGGGAAAAATACACATACCGTTGTAATCGGGCGAGTTTCTGCTTTCACATGCAACAGGAATTTCTCGAGTTCGTCAATCCGTTCGCGAGATATGGGAGTTTGAAGTTAAGGAATGGTTGAGAAACCATCAAAATTTTCAATGTTCTGATACTCGAAACCAATAACTGGAATAGCCTAGGGGAAAAGTACATACACCATTGTAATCGGGCGAGTTTTCTACTTTCAGATGCAACAGGAATTTCTCGAGTTCGTCAATCCGTTCGCGATATATGGGAGTTGTAAGCTAAGGAATGGTTTAGAAACCATCAAAATTTTCGCAAGTCTGATACTCGAAACCAATAACTACAAAGGCCTAGGGGAAAAATACACATATCGTGGTAATCGGGCGAGTTTCTAATTTCAAATGCAACAGGAATTTCTCGAGTTCCTCAATCCGTTCGCGAGATATGGGAGTTTGAAGTTAAGGAATGGTTGAGAAACCATCAAAATATTCGCAAGTCTGATATTCGAAACCAATAACTGGAATGGCCTAGGGGAAAATTACACACACCATTGTAATCGGGCGAGTTTCTATTTTCAGATGCAACAGGAATTTCTCCAGTTCGCCAATCCGTTCGTGAGTAATGGGAGTTTGAAGTTAAGGAATCGTTGAGAAACCATTAAAATTTTCGCAAGTCTGATACTCGAAACCAATAACTACTATTGCCTAGGGGAAAAGTACGCAAACCATTGTAATCGGGCGAGTTCCTACTTTCAGATGCAACAGGAATATCTCGAGTTCGCCAATCCGTTCGCGAGATATGGGAGTTTGAAATTAAGGAATGGTTGAGAAACCATCAAAATATTCGCAAGTCTGATACTCGAAACCAATAACTGGAATGGCCTAGGGGAAAAGTACACACACCATTGTAATCGGGCGAGTTTCTCTTTTCAGATGCAACAGGAATTTCTCCAGTTCGCCAATCCGATCGTGAGATATGGGAGTTTGAAGTTACGGAATCGTTGAGACACCATCAAAATTTTCGCAAGTCTGATACTCGAAACCAATAAGTAGTATTGCCTAAGGCGAAAATACACCCACCATTGTAATCGGGCGAGTTTCTACTTTCAGATGCAACAGGAATTTCTCGAGTTCGTCAATCCGTTCGCGAGATGTGGGAGTTTGAAGTTAAGGAAAGGTTGAGAAACCATCAAAATTTTAGCAAGTCTGATACTCGAAACTAATAACTACAAAGGCCTAGGGGAAAAATACACACATCGTTGTAATCGGGCGAGTTTCTACTTTCAGATGCAACAGGAACTTCTCGAGTTCGTCAATCCGTTCGCGATTTATGGGAGTTTGAACTTAAGGAATGGTTGTGAAACCATCAATATTTTCGCAAGTCTGATACTCGAAACCAATAACTACAATGGCCTAGGGGAAAAATACACATACCGTTGTAATCGGGCAGGTTTCTACTTTCAAATGCAACAGGAATTTCTCGAGTTCGTCAATCCGTTCGCGAGATATGGGAGTTTGAAGTTAAGGAAAGGTTGAGAAACCCTCAAAATTTTAGCAAGTCTGATATTCGAAACCAATAACTACAAAGGCCTAGGGGAAAAATACACACATCGTTGTAATCGGGCGAGTTTCTACTTTCAGATGCAACAGGAACTTATCGAGTTCGTGAATCCGTTCGCGAGATATGGGAGTTTGAAGTTAAGGAAAGGTTGAGAAACCAACAAAATTTTAGCAAGTCTGATACTCGAAACCAATAACTACAAAGGCCTAGGGGAAAAATACACACATCGTTGTAATCGGGCGAGTTTCTACTTTCAGAAGCAACAGGAATTTCTCGAGTTCGTCAATCCGTTCGCGAGATATGGGAGTTTGAAGTTAAGGAATGGTTGAGAAACCATCAAAATTTTCACTGTTCTGATACTCGAAACCAATAACTGGAATAGCCTAGGGGAAAAGTACATACACCATTGTAATCGGGCGAGTTTTCTACTTTCAGATGCAACAGGAATTTCTCGAGTTCGTCAATCCGTTCGCGATATATGGGAGTTGTAAGCTAAGGAATGGTTTAGAAACCATCAAAATTTTCGCAATTCTGATGCTAGAAACGAATAACTGGAATGGCCTAGTGTAAAGATACACACACCATTGTAATCGCGCGAGTTTCTACTTTCAGATGCAACGGGAATTTCTCGAGTTCGTCAATCCGTTCGCGAGATATGGCAGCTCGAAGTTAAGGAATGGTTGAGAAGCCATCAAAATTTTCGCAATTCTAATGGTTGAAACGAGTAACCAGATTGGCTTAGGGCAAAAATATTCATACCGTTGTAATCGGGCGTGTTTCTACTTTCAGAAGCAACAGGAATTTCTTGAGTTCGTCAATCCGTTCGCGCGATATGGGAGTTCGAAGTTAAGGAATGTTTGAGAAACCATCAAAATTTTCGCAAGTCTGATACTCGAAACCAATGACTACAATGGCCTAGGGGAAAAATACACATACCGCTGTAATCGGGCGAGTTTCTGCTTTCACATGCAGCAGGAATTTCTCGAGTTCGTCAATCCGTTAGCGAGATATGGAAGTTTGAAGTTAAGGAAAGGTTGAGGAACCATCAAAATTATCGCAAGTCTGATACTCGAAACCAATAACTACAAAGGCCTAGGGGAAAAATACACATATCGTTGTAATCGGGCGAGTTGCTAATTTCAAATGCAACAGGAATTTCTCGAGTTCCTCAATCCGTTCGCGAGATATGGGAGTTTGAAGTTAAGGAATGGTTGAGAAACCATCAAAATATTCGCAAGTCTGATACTCGAAACCAATAATTGGAATGGCCTAGGGGAAAATTACACACACCATTGTAATCCGGCGAGTTTCTATTTTCAGATGCAACAGGAATTTCTCCAGTTCGCCAATCCGTTCGTGAGATATGGGAGTTCGAAGTTAAGGAATCGTTGAGAAACCATCAAAATTTTCGCAAGTCTGATACTCGAAACCAATAACTACTATTGCCTAGGGGAAAAGTACGCACACCATTGTAATCGGGCGAGTTTCTACTTTCAGATGCAACAGGAATATCTCGAGTTCGCCAATCCGTTCGCGAGATATGGGAGTTTGAAATTAAGGAATGGTTGAGAAACCATCAAAATATTCGCAAGTCTGATACTCGAAACCAATAACTGGAATGGCCTAGGGGAAAAGTACACACACCATTGAAATTTGGCGAGTTTCTATTTTCAGATGCAACAGGAATTTCTCCAGTTCGCCAATCCGTTCGTGAGATATGGGAGTTTGAAGTTAAGGAATCGTTGAGACACCATCAAAATTTTCGCAAGTCTGATACTCCAAACCAATAAGTAGTATTGCCTAGGGCGAAAATACACCCACCATTGTAATCGGGCGAGTTTCTACTTTCAGATGCAACAGGAATTTCTCGAGTTCGCCAATCCGTTCGCGAGATATGGGAGTTTGAAATTAAGGAATGGTTGAGAAACCATCAAAATTTTCGCAAGTCTGATACTCGAAACCAATAACTACAATGGCCTAGGGGAAAAATACACATACCGCTGTAATCGGGCGAGTTTCTGCTTTCACATGCAGCAGGAATTTCTCGAGTTCGTCAATCCGTTCGCGAGATATGGGAGTTCGAAGTTAAGGAATGGTTGAGAAACCATCAAAATTTTCGCAAGTCTGATACTCGAAACCAATAACTACAATGGCCTAGGGGAAAAATACACATACCGTTGTAATCGGGCGAGTTTCTATTTTCAGATGCAACAGGAATTTCTCCAGTTCGCCAATCCGTTCGTGAGATATGGGAGTTTGAAGTTAAGGAATCGTTGAGACACCATCAAAATTTTCGCATGTCTGATACTCCAAACCAATAAGTAGTATTGCCTAGGGCGAAAATACACCCACCATTGTAATCGGGCGAGTTTCTACTTTCAGATGCAACAGGAATTTCTCGAGTTCGTCAATCCGTTCGTGAGATATGGGAGTTTGAGGTTAAGGAATGGTTGAGAAACCATCAAAATTTTCGCAAGTCTGATACTCGAAACCAATAACTACTATTGCCTAGGGGAAAAGTACGCACACCATTGTAATCGGGCGAGTTTCTACTTTCAGATGCAACAGGAATATCTCGAGTTCGCCAATCCGTTCGCGAGATATGGGAGTTTGAAATTAAGGAATGGTTGAGAAACCATCAAAATATTCGCAAGTCTGATACTCGAAACCAATAACTGGAATGGCCTAGGGGAAAAGTACACACACCATTGTAATCGGGCGAGTTTCTATTTTCAGATGCAACAGGAATTTCTCCAGTTCGCCAATCCGTTCGTGAGATATGGGAGTTTGAAGTTAAGGAATCGTTGAGACACCATCAAAATTTTCGCAAGTCTGATACTCCAAACCAATAAGTAGTATTGCCTAGGGCCAAAATACACCCACCATTGTAATCGGGCGAGTTTCTACTTTCAGATGCAACAGGAATTTCTCGAGTTCGTGAATCCGTTCGTGAGATATGGGAGTTTGAAGTTAAGGAATGGTTGAGAAACCATCAAAATTTTCGCAAGTCTGATACTCGAAACCAATAACTACTATTGCCTAGGGGAAAAGTACGCACACCATTGTAATCGGGCGAGTTTCTACTTTCAGATGCAACAGGAATTTCTCGAGTTCGTCAATCCGTTCGTGAGATATGGGAGTTTGAGGTTAAGGAATGGTTGAGAAACCATCAAAATTTTCGCAAGTCTGATACTCGAAACCAATAACTGGAATGGCCTAGGGGAAAAGTACACACACCATTGTAATCGGGCGAGTTTCTATTTTCAGATGCAACAGGAATTTCTCCAGTTCGCCAATCCGTTCGTGAGATATGGGAGTTTGAAGTTAAGGAATCGTTGAGACACCATCAAAATTTTCGCAAGTCTGATACTCCAAACCAATAAGTAGTATTGCCTAGGGCGAAAATACACCCACCATTGTAATCGGGCGAGTTTCTACTTTCAGATGCAACAGGAATTTCTCGAGTTCGTCAATCCGTTCGTGAGATATGGGAGTTTGAAGTTAAGGAATCGTTGAGACACCATCAAAATTTTCGCAAGTCTGATACTCCAAACCAATAAGTAGTATTGCCTAGGGCGAAAATACACCCACCATTGTAATCGGGCGAGTTTCTACTTTCAGATGCAACAGGAATTTCTCGAGTTCGTCAATCCGTTCGTGAGATATGGGAGTTTGAAGTTAAGGAATGGATGAGAAACCATCAAAATTTTCGCAAGTCTGTACTCGAAACCAATAACTGGAATGGCCTAGGGGAAAAGTACACACACCATTGTAATCGGCCGAGTTTCTACTTTCACATGCAACAGGAATTTCTCGAGTTCGTCAATCCGTTCGCGCGATATGGGAGTTCGAAGTTAAGGAATGGTTGAGAAACCATCAAAATTTTCGTAAGTCTGATACTCGAAACCAATAACTACAATGGCCTAGGGGAAATACACATACCGTTGTAATCGGGCGAGTTTCTACTTCCAAATGCAACAGGAATTTCTCGAGTTCGTCAATCCGTTAGCGAGATATGGAAGTTTGAAGTTAAGGAAAGGTTGAGGAACCATCAAAATTTTCGCAAGTCTGATACTCGAAACCAATAACTACAAAGGCCTAGGGGAAAAATACACATATCGTTGTAATCGGGCGAGTTGCTAATTTCAAATGCAACAGGAATTTCTCGAGTTCCTCAATCCGTTCGCGAGATATGGGAGTTTGAAGTTAAGGAATGGTTGAGAAACCATCAAAATATTCGCAAGTCTGATACTCGAAACCAATAATTGGAATGGCCTATGCGAAAATTACACACACCATTGTAATCCGGCGAGTTTCTATTTTCAGATGCAACAGGAATTTCTCCAGTTCACCAATCCGTTCGTGAGATATGGGAGTTTGAAGTTAAGGAATCGTTGAGAAACCATCAAAATTTTCGCAAGTCTGATACTCGGAACCAATAACTACTATTGCCTAGGGGAAAAGTACGCACACCATTGTAATCGGGCGAGTTTCTACTTTCAGATGCAACAGGAATATCTCGAGTTCGCCAATCCGTTCGCGAGATATGGGAGTTTGAAATTAAGGAATGGTTGAGAAACCATCAAAATTTTCGCAAGTCTGATACTCGAAACCAATAACTGGAATGGCCTAGGGGAAAAGTACACACACCATTGTAATCGGGCGAGTTTCTATTTTCAGATGCAACAGGAATTTCTCCAGTTCGCCAATCCGTTCGTGAGATATGGGAGTTTGAAGTTAAGGAATCGTTGAGACACCATCAAAATTTTCGCAAGTCTGATACTCCAAACCAGTAAGTAGTATTGCCTAGGGCGAAAATACACCCACCATTGTAATCGGGCGAGTTTCTACTTTCAGATGCAACAGGAATTTCTCGAGTTCGTCAATCCGTTCGTGAGATATGGGAGTTTGAGGTTAAGGAATGGTTGAGAAACCATCAAAATTTTCGCAAGTCTGATACTCGAAACCAATAACTACTATTGCCTAGGGGAAAAGTACGCACACCATTGTAATCGGGCGAGTTTCTACTTTCAGATGCAACAGGAATATCTCGAGTTCGCCAATCCGTTCGCGAGATATGGGAGTTTGAAATTAAGGAATGGTTGAGAAACCATCAAAATATTCGCAAGTCTGATACTCGAAACCAATAACTGGAATGGCCTAGGGGAAAAGTACACACACCATTGTAATCGGGCGAGTTTCTATTTTCAGATGCAACAGGAATTTCTCCAGTTCGCCAATCCGTTCGTGAGATATGGGAGTTTGAAGTTAAGGAATCGTTGAGACACCATCAAAATTTTCGCAAGTCTGATACTCCAAACCAATAAGTAGTATTGCCTAGGGCGAAAATACACCCACCATTGTAATCGGGCGAGTTTCTACTTTCAGATGCAACAGGAATTTCTCGAGTTCGTCAATCCGTTCGTGAGATATGGGAGTTTGAAGTTAAGGAATGGTTGAGAAACCATCAAAATTTTCGCAAGTCTGATACACGAAACCAATATCTACTATTGCCTAGGGGAAAAGTACGCACACCATTGTAATCGGGCGAGTTTCTACTTTCAGATGCAACAGGAATTTCTCGAGTTCGTCAATCCGTTCGTGAGATATGGGAGTTTGAAGTTAAGGAATGGTTGAGAAACCATCAAAATTTTCGCAAGTCTGATATTCGATAACAATAACTGGAGTGGCCTAGGGGAAAAGTACACATACCATTGTAATCGGGGGAGTTTCTGCTTTCAGATGCAACACGAATATCTCGAATTCGTGAATCCGTTCGCGAGATATGGGGGTTTGAAGATAAGGAATAGTTGAGAAACCATCAAAATTTTCGCAAGTTTGATACTCGAAACCAATAAATACTATTTCCTAGGGCAAAAATACACATACCGTTGTAATCCGGCGAGTTTCTGCTTTCATATGCAACAGGAATTTCTCGAGTTCGTTAATCCGTTCGCGAGATATGGGAGTTAGAAGTTAAGGAATGGTTGGGAAACCATCAAAATTTTGGCAAGTCTGATACTCGAAACCAATAACTACAATGGCCTAGAGGAAATATACACAGACCGTGGTAATTGGGCGAGTATCTGCTTTCAGATGCAACAGGAATTTCTCGAGTTCGTCAATCCGTTCGCGAGATATGGGAGTTTGAAGTTAAGGAATGGATGAGAAACCATCAAAATTTTCGCAAGTCTGTACTCGAAACCAATAACTGGAATGGCCTAGGGGAAAAGTACACACACCATTGTAATCGGCCGAGTTTCTACTTTCACATGCAACAGGAATTTCTCGAGTTCGTCAAACCGTTCGCGCGATATGGGAGTTCGAAGTTAAGGAATGGTTGAGAAACCATCAAAATTTTCGCAAGTCTGATACTCGAAACCAATAACTACAATGGCCTAGGGGAAATACACATACCGTTGTAATCGGGCGAGTTTCTACTTTCAAATGCAACAGGAATTTCTCGAGTTCGTCAATCCGTTAGCGAGATATGGAAGTTTGAAGTTAAGGAAAGGTTGAGGAACCATCAAAATTTTAGCAAGTCTGATACTCGAAACCAATAACTACAAAGGCCTAGGGGAAAAATACACATATCGTTGTTATCGGGCGAGTTGCTAATTTCAAATGCAACAGGAATTTCTCGAGTTCCTCAATCCGTTCGCGAGATATGGGAGTTTGAAGTTAAGGAATGGTTGAGAAACCATCAAAATATTCGCAAGTCTGATACTCGAAACCAATAATTGGAATGGCCTAGGGGAAAATTACACACACCATTGTAATCCGGCGAGTTTCTATTTTCAGATGCAACAGGAATTTCTCCAGTTCGCCAATCCGTTCGTGAGATATGGGAGTTTGAAGTTAAGGAATCGTTGAGAAACCATCAAAATTTTCGCAAGTCTGATACTCGAAACCAATAACTACTATTGCCTAGGGGAAAAGTACGCACACCATTGTAATCGGGCGAGTTTCTACTTTCAGATGCATCAGGAATATCTCGAGTTCGCCAATCCGTTCGCGAGATATGGGAGTTTGAAATTAAGGAATGGTTGAGAAACCATCAAAATATTCGCAAGTCTGATACTCGAAACCAATAACTGGAATGGCCTAGGGGAAAAGTACACACACCATTGTAATCGGGCGAGTTTCTATTTTCAGATGCAACAGGAATTTCTCCAGTTCGCCAATCCGTTCGTGAGATATGGGAGTTTGAAGTTAAGGAATCGTTGAGACACCATCAAAATTTTCGCAAGTCTGATACTCCAAACCAATAAGTAGTATTGCCTAGGGTGAAAATACACCCACCATTGTAATCGGGCGAGTTTCTACTTTCAGATGCAACAGGAATTTCTCGAGTCCGTCAATCCGTTCGCGAGATATGGGAGTTCGAAGTTAAGGAATGGTTGAGAAACCAAAATTTTCGCAAGTCTGATACTCGAAACCAATAACTACAATGGCCTAGGGGAAAAATACACATACCGCTGTAATCGGGCGAGTTTCTGCTTTCACATGCAACAGGAATTTCTCGAGTTCGTCAATCCGTTCGCGAGATATGGGAGATCGAAGTTAAGGAATGGTTGAGAAACCATCAAAATTTTCGCAAGTCTGATACTCGAAACCAATAACTGGAGTAGCCTAGGGGAAAAGTACACATACCATTGTAATCGGGGGAGTTTCTGCTTTCAGATGCAACACGAATATCTCGAATTCGTGAATCCGTTCGCGAGATATGGGGGTTTGAAGATAAGGAATAGTTGAGAAACCATCAAAATTTTCGCAAGTCTGATACTCGAAACCAATAAATACTACTTCCTAGGGCAAAAATACACATACCGTTGTAATCCGGCGAGTTTCTGCTTTCATATGCAACAGGAATATCTCGAGTTCGTTAATCCGTTCGCGAGATATGGGAGTTAGAAGTTAAGGAATGGTTGGGAAACCATCAAAATTTTCGCAAGTCTGATACTCGAAACCAATAACTACAATGGCCTAGGGGAAATATACACAGACCGTTGTAATTGGGCGAGTATCTGCCTTCAGATGCAACAGGAATTTCTCGAGTTCGTCAATCCGTTCGCGAGATATGGGAGTTTGAAGTTAAGGAATGGATGAGAACCCATCAAAATTTTCGCAAGTCTGTACTCGAAACCAATAACTGGAATGGCCTAGGGGAAAAGTACACACACCATTGTAATCGGCCGAGTTTCTACTTTCACATGCAACAGGAATTTCTCGAGTTCGTCAATCCGTTCGCGCGATATGGGAGTTCGAAGTTAAGGAATGGTTGAGAAACCATCAAAATTTTCGCAAGTCTGATACTCGAAACCAATAACTACAATGGCCTAGGGGAAATACACATACCGTTCTAATCGGGCGAGCTTCTACTTTCAAATGCAACAGGAATTTTTCGAGCTCGTCAATCCGTTACCGAGATATAGAAGTTTGAAGTTAAGGAAAGGTTGAGGAACCATCAAAATTTTCGCAAGTCTGATACTCGAAACCAATAACTACAATGGCCTAGGGGAAAAATACACATATCGTTGTAATCGGGCGAGTTGCTAATTTCAAATGCAACAGGAATTTCTCGAGTTCCTCAATCCGTTCGCGAGATATGGGAGTTTGAAGTTAAGGAATGGTTGAGAAACCATCAAAATATTCGCAAGTCTGATACTCGAAACCAATAATTGGAATGGCCTAGGGGAAAATTACACACACCATTGTAATCCGGCGAGTTTCTATTTTCAGATGCAACAGGAATTTCTCCAGTTCGCCAATCCGTTCGTGAGATATGGGAGTTTGAAGTTAAGGAATCGTTGAGAAACCATCAAAATTTTCGCAAGTCTGATACTCGAAACCAATAACTCCTATTGCCTAGGGGAAAAGTACGCACACCATTGTAATCGGGCGAGTTTCTACTTTCAGATGCAACAGGAATATCTCGAGTTCGCCAATCCGTTCGCGAGATATGGGAGTTTGAAATTAAGGAATGATTGAGAAACCATCAAAATATTCGCAAGTCTGATACTCGAAACCAATAACTGGAATGGCCTAGGGGAAAAGTACACACACCATTGTAATCGGGCGAGTTTCTATTTTCAGATGCAACAGGAATTTCTCCAGTTCGCCAATCCGTTCGTGAGATATGGGAGTTTGAAGTTAAGGAATCGTTGAGACACCATCAAAATTTTCGCAAGTCTGATACTCCAAACCAATAAGTAGTATTGCCTAGGGCGAAAATACACCCACCATTGTAATCGGGCGAGTTTCTACTTTCAGATGCAACAGGAATTTCTCGAGTTCGTCAATCCGTTCGTGAGATATGGGAGTTTGAAGGTAAGGAATGGTTGAGAAACCATCAAAATTTTCGCAAGTCTGATATTCGATAACAATAACTGGAGTGGCCTAGGGGAAAAGTACACATACCATTGTAATCGGGGGAGTTTCTGCTTTCAGATGCAACACGAATATCTCGAATTCGTGAATCCGTTCGCGAGATATGGGGGTTTGAAGATAAGGAATAGTTGAGAAACCATCAAAATTTTCGCAAGTTTGATACTCGAAACCAATAAATACTATTTCCTAGGGCAAAAATACACATACCGTTGTAATCCGGCGAGTTTCTGCTTTCATATGCAACAGGAATTTCTCGAGTTCGTTAATCCGTTCGCGAGATATGGGAGTTAGAAGTTAAGGAATGGTTGGGAAACCATCAAAATTTTCGCAAGTCTGATACTCGAAACCATTAACTACAATGGCCTAGGGGAAAAATACACAGACCGTTATAATTGGGCGAGTATCTGCTTTCAGATGCAACAGGAATTTCTCGAGTTCGTCAATCCGTTCGCGAGATATGGGAGTTTGAAGTTAAGGAATGGTTGAGAAACCATCAAAATTTTCACTGTTCTGATACTCGAAACCAATAACTGGAATAGCCTAGGGGAAAAGTACATACACCATTGTAATCGGGCGAGTTTTCTACTTTCAGATGCAACAGGAATTTCTCGAGTTCGTCAATCCGTTCGCGATATATGGGAGTTGTAAGCTAAGGAATGGTTTAGAAACCATCAAAATTTTCGCAAGTCTGATACTCGAAACCATTAACTACAATGGCCTAGGGGAAAAGTACACACACCATTGTAATCGGCCGAGTTTCTACTTTCACATGCAACAGGAATTTCTCGAGTTCGTCAATCCGTTCGCGCGATATGGGAGTTCGAAGTTAAGGAATGGTTGAGAAACCATCAAAATTTTCGCAAGTCTGATACTCGAAACCAATAACTACAATGGCCTAGGGGAAATACACATACCGTTGTAATCGGGCGAGTTTCTACTTCCAAATGCAACAGGAATTTCTCGAGTTCGTCAATCCGTTAGCGAGATATGGAAGTTTGAAGTTAAGGAAAGGTTGAGGAACCATCAAAATTTTCGCTAGTCTGATACTCGAAACCAATAACTACAAAGGCCTAGGGGAAAAATACACATATCGTTGTAATCGGGCGAGTTGCTAATTTCAAATGCAACAGGAATTTCTCGAGTTCCTCAATCCGTTCGCGAGATATGGGAGTTTGAAGTTAAGGAATGGTTGAGAAACCATCAAAATATTCGCAAGTCTGATACTCGAAACCAATAATTGGAATGGCCTATGCGAAAATTACACACACCATTGTAATCCGGCGAGTTTCTATTTTCAGATGCAACAGGAATTTCTCCAGTTCACCAATCCGTTCGTGAGATATGGGAGTTTGAAGTTAAGGAATCGTTGAGAAACCATCAAAATTTTCGCAAGTCTGATACTCGGAACCAATAACTACTATTGCCTAGGGGAAAAGTACGCACACCATTGTAATCGGGCGAGTTTCTACTTTCAGATGCAACAGGAATATCTCGAGTTCGCCAATCCGTTCGCGAGATATGGGAGTTTGAAATTAAGGAATGGTTGAGAAACCATCAAAATATTCGCAAGTCTGATACTCGAAACCAATAACTGGAATGGCCTAGGGGAAAAGTACACACACCATTGTAATCGGGCGCGTTTCTATTTTCAGATGCAACAGGAATTTCTCCAGTTCGCCAATCCGTTCGTGAGATATGGGAGTTTGAAGTTAAGGAATCGTTGAGACACCATCAAAATTTTCGCAAGTCTGATACTCCAAACCAATAAGTAGTATTGCCTAGGACGAAAATACACCCACCATTGTAATCGGGCGAGTTTCTACTTTCAGATGCAACAGGAATTTCTCGAGTTCGTCAATCCGTTCGTGAGATATGGGAGTTTGAGGTTAAGGAATGGTTGAGAAACCATCAAAATTTTCGCAAGTCTGATACTCGAAACCAATAACTACTATTGCCTAGGGGAAAAGTACGCACACCATTGTAATCGGGCGAGTTTCTACTTTCAGATGCAACAGGAATATCTCGAGTTCGCCAATCCGTTCGCGAGATATGGGAGTTTGAATTTAAGGAATGGTTGAGAAACCATCAAAATATTCGCAAGTCTGATACTCGAAACCAATAACTGGAATGGCCTAGGGGAAAAGTACACACACCATTGTAATCGGCGAGTTTCTATTTTCAGATGCAACAGGAATTTCTCCAGTTCGCCAATCCGTTCGTGAGATATGGGAGTTTGAAGTTAAGGAATCGTTGAGACACCATCAAAATTTTCGCAAGTCTGATACTCGAAACCAATAAGTAGTATTGCCTAGGGCGAAAATACACCCACCATTGTAATCGGGCGAGTTTCTACTTTCAGATGCAACAGGAATTTCTCGAGTTCGTCAATCCGTTCGTGAGATATGGGAGTTTGAAGTTAAGGAATGGTTGAGAAACCATCAAAATTTTCGCAAGTCTGATACTCGAAACCAATAACTACTATTGCCTAGGGGAAAAGTACGCACACCATTGTAATCGGGCGAGTTTCTACTTTCAGATGCAACAGGAATTTCTCGAGTTCGTCAATCCGTTCGTGAGATATGGGAGTTTGAAGTTAAGGAATGGTTGAGAAACCATCAAAATTTTCGCAAGTCTGATATTCGATAACAATAACTGGAGTGGCCTAGGGGAAAAGTACACATACCATTGTAATCGGGGGAGTTTCTGCTTTCAGATGCAACACGAATATCTCGAATTCGTGAATCCGTTCGCGAGATATGGGGGTTTGAAGATAAGGAATAGTTGAGAAACCATCAAAATTTTCGCAAGTTTGATACTCGAAACCAATAAATACTATTTCCTAGGGCAAAAATACATATACCGTTGTAATCCGGCGAGTTTCTGCTTTCATATGCAACAGGAATTTCTCGAGTTCGTTAATCCGTTCGCGAGATATGGGAGTTAGAAGTTAAGGAATGGTTGGGAAACCATCAAAATTTTGGCAAGTCTGATACTCGAAACCAATAACTACAATGGCCTAGGGGAAATATACACAGACCGTGGTAATTGGGCGAGTATCTGCTTTCAGATGCAACAGGAATTTCTCGAGTTCGTCAATCCGTTCGCGAGATATGGGAGTTTGAAGTTAAGGAATGGATGAGAAACCATCAAAATTTTCGCAAGTCTGTACTCGAAACCAATAACTGGAATGGCCTAGGGGAAAAGTACACACACCATTGTAATCGGCCGAGTTTCTACTTTCACATGCAACAGGAATTTCTCGAGTTCGTCAATCCGTTCGCGCGATATGGGAGTTCGAAGTTAAGGAATGGTTGAGAAACCATCAAAATTTTCGCAAGTCTGATACTCGAAACCAATAACTACAATGGCCTAGGGGAAATACACATACCGTTGTAATCGGGCGAGTTTCTACTTTCAAATGCAACAGGAATTTCTCGAGTTCGTCAATCCGTTAGCGAGATATGGAAGTTTGAAGTTAAGGAAAGGTTGAGGAACCATCAAAATTTTCGCAAGTCTGATACTCGAAACCAATAACTACAAAGGCCTAGGGGAAAAATACACATATCGTTGTAATCGGGCGAGTTGCTAATTTCAAATGCAACAGGAATTTCTCGAGTTCCTCAATCCGTTCGCGAGATATGGGAGTTTGAAGTTAAGGAATGGTTGAGAAACCATCAAAATATTCGCAAGTCTGATACTCGAAACCAATAATTGGAATGGCCTAGGGGAAAATTACACACACCATTGTAATCCGGCGAGTTTCTATTTTCAGATGCAACAGGAATTTCTCCAGTTCGCCAATCCGTTCGTGAGATATGGGAGTTTGAAGTTAAGGGATCGTTGAGAAACCATCAAAATTTTCGCAAGTCTGATACTCGAAACCAATAACTACTATTGCCTAGGGGAAAAGTACGCACACCATTGTAATCGGGCGAGTTTCTACTTTCAGATGCATCAGGAATATCTCGAGTTCGCCAATCCGTTCGCGAGATATGGGAGTTTGAAATTAAGGAATGGTTGAGAAACCATCAAAATATTCGCAAGTCTGATACTCGAAACCAATAACTGGAATGGCCTAGGGGAAAAGTACACACACCATTGTAATCGGGCGAGTTTCTATTTTCAGATGCAGCAGGAATTTCTCCAGTTCGCCAATCCGTTCGTGAGATATGGGAGTTTGAAGTTAAGGAATCGTTGAGACACCATCAAAATTTTCGCAAGTCTGATACTCCAAACCAATAAGTAGTATTGCCTAGGGTGAAAATACACCCACCATTGTAATCGGGCGAGTTTCTACTTTCAGATGCAACAGGAATTTCTCGAGTTCGTCAATCCGTTCGCGAGATATGGGAGTTCGAAGTTAAGGAATGGTTGAGAAACCAAAATTTTCGCAAGTCTGATACTCGAAACCAATAACTACAATGGCCTAGGGGAAAAATACACATACCGCTGTAATCGGGCGAGTTTCTGCTTTTACATGCAACAGGAATTTCTCGAGTTCGTCAATCCGTTCGCGAGATATGGGAGATCGAAGTTAAGGAATGGTTGAGAAACCATCAAAATTTTCGCAAGTCTGATACTCGAAACCAATAACTGGAGTAGCCTAGGGGAAAAGTACACATACCATTGTAATCGGGGGAGTTTCTGCTTTCAGATGCAACACGAATATCTCGAATTCGTGAATCCGTTCGCGAGATATGGGGGTTTGAAGATAAGGAATACTTGAGAAACCATCAAAATTTTCGCAAGTCTGATACTCGAAACCAATAAATACTATTTCCTAGGGCAAAAATACACATACCGTTGTAATCCGGCGAGTTTCTGCTTTCATATGCAAAAGGAATATCTCGAGTTCGTTAATCCGTTCGCGAGATATGGGAGTTAGAAGTTAAGGAATGGTTGGGAAACCATCAAAATTTTGGCAAGTCTGATACTCGAAACCAATAACTACAATGGCCTAGGGTGAAAATACACCCACCATTGTAATCGGGCGAGTTTCTACTTTCAGATGCAACAGGAATTTCTCGAGTTCGTCAATCCGTTCGCGAGATATGGGAGTTCGAAGTTAAGGAATGGTTGAGAAACCAAAATTTTCGCAAGTCTGATACTCGAAACCAATAACTGGAATGGCCTAGGGGAAAAGTACACACACCATTGTAATCGGCCGAGTTTCTACTTTCACATGCAACAGGAATTTCTCGAGTTCGTCAATCCGTTCGTGAGATATGGGAGTTTGAAGTTAAGGAATGGTTGAGAAACCATCAAAATTTTCGCAAGTCTGATACTCGAAACCAATAACTACTATTGCCTAGGGGAAAAGTACGCACACCATTGTAATCGGGCGAGTTTCTACTTTCAGATGCAACAGGAATTTCTCGAGTTCGTCAATCCGTTCGTGAGATATGGGAGTTTGAAGTTAAGGAATGGTTGAGAAACCATCAAAATTTTCGCAAGTCTGATATTCGATAACAATAACTGGAGTGGCCTAGGGGAAAAGTACACATACCATTGTAATCGGGGGAGTTTCTGCTTTCAGATGCAACACGAATATCTCGAATTCGTGAATCCGTTCGCGAGATATGGGGGTTTGAAGATAAGGAATAGTTGAGAAACCATCAAAATTTTCGCAAGTTTGATACTCGAAACCAATAAATACTATTTCCTAGGGCAAAAATACATATACCGTTGTAATCCGGCGAGTTTCTGCTTTCATATGCAACAGGAATTTCTCGAGTTCGTTAATCCGTTCGCGAGATATGGGAGTTAGAAGTTAAGGAATGGTTGGGAAACCATCAAAATTTTGGCAAGTCTGATACTCGAAACCAATAACTACAATGGCCTAGGGGAAATATACACAGACCGTGGTAATTGGGCGAGTATCTGCTTTCAGATGCAACAGGAATTTCTCGAGTTCGTCAATCCGTTCGCGAGATATGGGAGTTTGAAGTTAAGGAATGGATGAGAAACCATCAAAATTTTCGCAAGTCTGTACTCGAAACCAATAACTGGAATGGCCTAGGGGAAAAGTACACACACCATTGTAATCGGCCGAGTTTCTACTTTCACATGCAACAGGAATTTCTCGAGTTCGTCAATCCGTTCGCGCGATATGGGAGTTCGAAGTTAAGGAATGGTTGAGAAACCATCAAAATTTTCGCAAGTCTGATACTCGAAACCAATAACTACAATGGCCTAGGGGAAATACACATACCGTTGTAATCGGGCGAGTTTCTACTTTCAAATGCAACAGGAATTTCTCGAGTTCGTCAATCCGTTAGCGAGATATGGAAGTTTGAAGTTAAGGAAAGGTTGAGGAACCATCAAAATTTTCGCAAGTCTGATACTCGAAACCAATAACTACAAAGGCCTAGGGGAAAAATACACATATCGTTGTAATCGGGCGAGTTGCTAATTTCAAATGCAACAGGAATTTCTCGAGTTCCTCAATCCGTTCGCGAGATATGGGAGTTTGAAGTTAAGGAATGGTTGAGAAACCATCAAAATATTCGCAAGTCTGATACTCGAAACCAATAATTGGAATGGCCTAGGGGAAAATTACACACACCATTGTAATCCGGCGAGTTTCTATTTTCAGATGCAACAGGAATTTCTCCAGTTCGCCAATCCGTTCGTGAGATATGGGAGTTTGAAGTTAAGGGATCGTTGAGAAACCATCAAAATTTTCGCAAGTCTGATACTCGAAACCAATAACTACTATTGCCTAGGGGAAAAGTACGCACACCATTGTAATCGGGCGAGTTTCTACTTTCAGATGCATCAGGAATATCTCGAGTTCGCCAATCCGTTCGCGAGATATGGGAGTTTGAAATTAAGGAATGGTTGAGAAACCATCAAAATATTCGCAAGTCTGATACTCGAAACCAATAACTGGAATGGCCTAGGGGAAAAGTACACACACCATTGTAATCGGGCGAGTTTCTATTTTCAGATGCAGCAGGAATTTCTCCAGTTCGCCAATCCGTTCGTGAGATATGGGAGTTTGAAGTTAAGGAATCGTTGAGACACCATCAAAATTTTCGCAAGTCTGATACTCCAAACCAATAAGTAGTATTGCCTAGGGTGAAAATACACCCACCATTGTAATCGGGCGAGTTTCTACTTTCAGATGCAACAGGAATTTCTCGAGTTCGTCAATCCGTTCGCGAGATATGGGAGTTCGAAGTTAAGGAATGGTTGAGAAACCAAAATTTTCGCAAGTCTGATACTCGAAACCAATAACTACAATGGCCTAGGGGAAAAATACACATACCGCTGTAATCGGGCGAGTTTCTGCTTTTACATGCAACAGGAATTTCTCGAGTTCGTCAATCCGTTCGCGAGATATGGGAGATCGAAGTTAAGGAATGGTTGAGAAACCATCAAAATTTTCGCAAGTCTGATACTCGAAACCAATAACTGGAGTAGCCTAGGGGAAAAGTACACATACCATTGTAATCGGGGGAGTTTCTGCTTTCAGATGCAACACGAATATCTCGAATTCGTGAATCCGTTCGCGAGATATGGGGGTTTGAAGATAAGGAATACTTGAGAAACCATCAAAATTTTCGCAAGTCTGATACTCGAAACCAATAAATACTATTTCCTAGGGCAAAAATACACATACCGTTGTAATCCGGCGAGTTTCTGCTTTCATATGCAAAAGGAATATCTCGAGTTCGTTAATCCGTTCGCGAGATATGGGAGTTAGAAGTTAAGGAATGGTTGGGAAACCATC
The DNA here is from genome assembly GCF_051014685.1 of Ptiloglossa arizonensis. Taxonomy (NCBI): domain Eukaryota; kingdom Metazoa; phylum Arthropoda; class Insecta; order Hymenoptera; family Colletidae; genus Ptiloglossa; species Ptiloglossa arizonensis. The sequence continues at coordinate 130,394 of NW_027479066.1, forward strand.
AAAATTTTGGCAAGTCTGATACTCGAAACCAATAACTACAATGGCCTAGGGTGAAAATACACCCACCATTGTAATCGGGCGAGTTTCTACTTTCAGATGCAACAGGAATTTCTCGAGTTCGTCAATCCGTTCGCGAGATATGGGAGTTCGAAGTTAAGGAATGGTTGAGAAACCAAAATTTTCGCAAGTCTGATACTCGAAACCAATAACTGGAATGGCCTAGGGGAAAAGTACACACACCATTGTAATCGGCCGAGTTTCTACTTTCACATGCAACAGGAATTTCTCGAGTTCGTCAATCCGTTCGCGCGATATGGGAGATCGAAGTTAAGGAATGGTTGAGAAACCATCAAAATTTTCGCAAGTCTGATACTCGAAACCAATAACTACAATGGCCTAGGGGAAATACACATACCGTTCTAATCGGGCGAGCTTCTACTTTCAAATGCAACAGGAATTTCTCGAGTTCGTCAATCCGTTACCGAGATATAGAAGTTTGAAGTTAAGGAAAGGTTGAGGAACCATCAAAACTTTCGCAAGTCTGATACTCGAAACCAATAACTACAATGGCCTAGGGGAAAAATACAAATATCGTTGTAATCGGGCGAGTTGCTAATTTCAAATGCAACAGGAATTTCTCGAGTTCCTCAATCCGTTCGCGAGATATGGGAGTTTGAAGTTAAGGAATGGTTGAGAAACCATCAAAATATTCGCAAGTCTGATACTCGAAACCAATAATTGGAATGGCCTAGGGGAAAACTACACACACCATTGTAATCCGGCGAGTTTCTATTTTCAGATGCAACAGGAATTTCTCCAGTTCGCCAATCCGTTCGTGAGATATGGGAGTTTGAAGTTAAGGAATCGTTGAGAAACCATCAAAATTTTCGCAAGTCTGATACTCGAAACCAATAACTACTATTGCCTAGGGGAAAAGTACGCACACCATTGTAATCGGGCGAGTTTCTACTTTCAGATGCAACAGGAATATCTCGAGTTCGCCAATCCGTTCGCGAGATATGGGAGTTTGAAATTAAGGAATGGTTGAGAAACCATCAAAATATTCGCAAGTCTGATACTCGAAACCAATAACTGGAATGGCCTAGGGGAAAAGTACACACACCATTGTAATCGGGCGAGTTTCTATTTTCAGATGCAACAGGAATTTCTCCAGTTCGCCAATCCGTTCGTGAGATATGGGAGTTTGAAGTTAAGGAATCGTTGAGACACCATCAAAATTTTCGCAAGTCTGATACTCGAAACCAATAAGTAGTATTGCCTAGGGTGAAAATACACCCACCATTGTAATCGGGCGAGTTTCTACTTTCAGATGCAACAGGAATTTCTCGAGTTCGTCAATCCGTTCGCGAGATATGGGAGTTCGAAGTTAAGGAATGGTTGAGAAACCAAAATTTTCGCAAGTCTGATACTCGAAACCAATAACTACAATGGCCTAGGGGAAAAATACACATACCGCTGTAATCGGGCGAGTTTCTGCTTTCACATGCAACAGGAATTTCTCGAGTTCGCCAATCCGTTCGCGAGATATGGGAGTTTGAAATTAAGGAATGGTTGAGAAACCATCAAAATATTCGCAAGTCTGATACTCGAAACCAATAACTGGAATGGCCTAGGGGAAAAGTACACACACCATTGTAATCGGCGAGTTTCTATTTTCAGATGCAACAGGAATTTCTCCAGTTCGCCAATCCGTTCGTGAGATATGGGAGTTTGAAGTTAAGGAATCGTTGAGACACCATCAAAATTTTCGCAAGTCTGATACTCGAAACCAATAAGTAGTATTGCCTAGGGCGAAAATACACCCACCATTGTAATCGGGCGAGTTTCTACTTTCAGATGCAACAGGAATTTCTCGAGTTCGTCAATCCGTTCGTGAGATATGGGAGTTTGAAGTTAAGGAATGGTTGAGAAACCATCAAAATTTTCGCAAGTCTGATATTCGATAACAATAACTGGAGTGGCCTAGGGGAAAAGTACACATACCATTGTAATCGGGGGAGTTTCTGCTTTCAGATGCAACACGAATATCTCGAATTCGTGAATCCGTTCGCGAGATATGGGGGTTTGAAGATAAGGAATAGTTGAGAAACCATCAAAATTTTCGCAAGTTTGATACTCGAAACCAATAAATACTATTTCCTAGGGCAAAAATACACATACCGTTGTAATCCGGCGAGTTTCTGCTTTCATATGCAACAGGAATTTCTCGAGTTCGTTAATCCGTTCGCGAGATATGGGAGTTAGAAGTTAAGGAATGGTTGGGAAACCATCAAAATTTTGGCAAGTCTGATACTCGAAACCAATAACTACAATGGCCTAGGGGAAATATACACAGACCGTGGTAATTGGGCGAGTATCTGCTTTCAGATGCAACAGGAATTTCTCGAGTTCGTCAATCCGTTCGCGAGATATGGGAGTTTGAAGTTAAGGAATGGATGAGAAACCATCAAAATTTTCGCAAGTCTGTACTCGAAACCAATAACTGGAATGGCCTAGGGGAAAAGTACACACACCATTGTAATCGGCCGAGTTTCTACTTTCACATGCAACAGGAATTTCTCGAGTTCGTCAATCCGTTCGCGCGATATGGGAGTTCGAAGTTAAGGAATGGTTGAGAAACCATCAAAATTTTCGCAAGTCTGATACTCGAAACCAATAACTACAATGGCCTAGGGGAAATACACATACCGTTGTAATCGGGCGAGTTTCTACTTTCAAATGCAACAGGAATTTCTCGAGTTCGTCAATCCGTTAGCGAGATATGGAAGTTTGAAGTTAAGGAAAGGTTGAGGAACCATCAAAATTTTCGCAAGTCTGATACTCGAAACCAATAACTACAGAGGCCTAGGGGAAAAATACACATATCGTTGTAATCGGGCGAGTTGCTAATTTCAAATGCAACAGGAATTTCTCGAGTTCCTCAATCCGTTCGCGAGATATGGGAGTTTGAAGTTAAGGAATGGTTGAGAAACCATCAAAATATTCGCAAGTCTGATACTCGAAACCAATAATTGGAATGGCCTAGGGGAAAATTACACACACCATTGTAATCCGGCGAGTTTCTATTTTCAGATGCAACAGGAATTTCTCCAGTTCGCCAATCCGTTCGTGAGATATGGGAGTTTGAAGTTAAGGGATCGTTGAGAAACCATCAAAATTTTCGCAAGTCTGATACTCGAAACCAATAACTACTATTGCCTAGGGGAAAAGTACGCACACCATTGTAATCGGGCGAGTTTCTACTTTCAGATGCATCAGGAATATCTCGAGTTCGCCAATCCGTTCGCGAGATATGGGAGTTTGAAATTAAGGAATGGTTGAGAAACCATCAAAATATTCGCAAGTCTGATACTCGAAACCAATAACTGGAATGGCCTAGGGGAAAAGTACACACACCATTGTAATCGGGCGAGTTTCTATTTTCAGATGCAGCAGGAATTTCTCCAGTTCGCCAATCCGTTCGTGAGATATGGGAGTTTGAAGTTAAGGAATCGTTGAGACACCATCAAAATTTTCGCAAGTCTGATACTCCAAACCAATAAGTAGTATTGCCTAGGGTGAAAATACACCCACCATTGTAATCGGGCGAGTTTCTACTTTCAGATGCAACAGGAATTTCTCGAGTTCGTCAATCCGTTCGCGAGATATGGGAGTTCGAAGTTAAGGAATGGTTGAGAAACCAAAATTTTCGCAAGTCTGATACTCGAAACCAATAACTACAATGGCCTAGGGGAAAAATACACATACCGCTGTAATCGGGCGAGTTTCTGCTTTCACATGCAACAGGAATTTCTCGAGTTCGTCAATCCGTTCGCGAGATATGGGAGATCGAAGTTAAGGAATGGTTGAGAAACCATCAAAATTTTCGCAAGTCTGATACTCGAAACCAATAACTGGAGTAGCCTAGGGGAAAAGTACACATACCATTGTAATCGGGGGAGTTTCTGCTTTCAGATGCAACACGAATATCTCGAATTCGTGAATCCGTTCGCGAGATATGGGGGTTTGAAGATAAGGAATAGTTGAGAAACCATCAAAATTTTCGCAAGTCTGATACTCGAAACCAATAAATACTATTTCCTAGGGCAAAAATACACATACCGTTGTAATCCGGCGAGTTTCTGCTTTCATATGCAAAAGGAATATCTCGAGTTCGTTAATCCGTTCGCGAGATATGGGAGTTAGAAGTTAAGGAATGGTTGGGAAACCATCAAAATTTTGGCAAGTCTGATACTCGAAACCAATAACTACAATGGCCTAGGGTGAAAATACACCCACCATTGTAATCGGGCGAGTTTCTACTTTCAGATGCAACAGGAATTTCTCGAGTTCGTCAATCCGTTCGCGAGATATGGGAGTTCGAAGTTAAGGAATGGTTGAGAAACCAAAATTTTCGCAAGTCTGATACTCGAAACCAATAACTGGAATGGCCTAGGGGAAAAGTACACACACCATTGTAATCGGCCGAGTTTCTACTTTCACATGCAACAGGAATTTCTCGAGTTCGTCAATCCGTTCGCGCGATATGGGAGATCGAAGTTAAGGAATGGTTGAGAAACCATCAAAATTTTCGCAAGTCTGATACTCGAAACCAATAACTACAATGGCCTAGGGGAAATACACATACCGTTCTAATCGGGCGAGCTTCTACTTTCAAATGCAACAGGAATTTCTCGAGTTCGTCAATCCGTTACCGAGATATAGAAGTTTGAAGTTAAGGAAAGGTTGAGGAACCATCAAAACTTTCGCAAGTCTGATACTCGAAACCAATAACTACAATGGCCTAGGGGAAAAATACAAATATCGTTGTAATCGGGCGAGTTGCTAATTTCAAATGCAACAGGAATTTCTCGAGTTCCTCAATCCGTTCGCGAGATATGGGAGTTTGAAGTTAAGGAATGGTTGAGAAACCATCAAAATATTCGCAAGTCTGATACTCGAAACCAATAATTGGAATGGCCTAGGGGAAAATTACACACACCATTGTAATCCGGCGAGTTTCTATTTTCAGATGCAACAGGAATTTCTCCAGTTCGCCAATCCGTTCGTGAGATATGGGAGTTTGAAGTTAAGGAATCGTTGAGAAACCATCAAAATTTTCGCAAGTCTGATACTCGAAACCAATAACTACTATTGCCTAGGGGAAAAGTACGCACACCATTGTAATCGGGCGAGTTTCTACTTTCAGATGCAACAGGAATATCTCGAGTTCGCCAATCCGTTCGCGAGATATGGGAGTTTGAAATTAAGGAATGGTTGAGAAACCATCAAAATATTCGCAAGTCTGATACTCGAAACCAATAACTGGAATGGCCTAGGGGAAAAGTACACACACCATTGTAATCGGGCGAGTTTCTATTTTCAGATGCAACAGGAATTTCTCCAGTTCGCCAATCCGTTCGTGAGATATGGGAGTTTGAAGTTAAGGAATCGTTGAGACACCATCAAAATTTTCGCAAGTCTGATACTCCAAACCAATAAGTAGTATTGCCTAGGGCGAAAATACACCCACCATTGTAATCGGGCGAGTTTCTACTTTCAGATGCAACAGGAATTTCTCGAGTTCGTCAATCCGTTCGTGAGATATGGGAGATTGAAGTTAAGGAATGGTTGAGAAACCATAAAAATTTTCGCAAGTCTGATACTCGAAACCAATAACTACAATGGCCTAGGGGAAAAATACACATATCGTTGTAATCGGGCGAGTTGCTAATTTCAAATGCAACAGGAATTTCTCGAGTTCCTCAATCCGTTCGCGTGATATGGGAATTTGAAGTTAAGGAATGGTTGAGAAACCATCAAAATATTCGCAAGTCTGATACTCGAAACCAATAATTGGAATGGCCTAGGGGAAAATTACACACACCATTGTAATCCGGCGAGTTTCTATTTTCAGATGCAACAGGAATTTCTCGAGTTCGTCAATCCGTTCGTGAGATATGGGAGTTTGAAGGTAAGGAATGGTTGAGAAACCATCAAAATTTTCGCAAGTCTGATATTCGATAACAATAACTGGAGTGGCCTAGGGGAAAAGTACACATACCATTGTAATCGGGGGAGTTTCTGCTTTCAGATGCAACACGAATATCTCGAATTCGTGAATCCGTTCGCGAGATATGGGGGTTTGAAGATAAGGAATAGTTGAGAAACCATCAAAATTTTCGCAAGTTTGATACTCGAAACCAATAAATACTATTTCCTAGGGCAAAAATACATATACCGTTGTAATCCGGCGAGTTTCTGCTTTCATATGCAACAGGAATTTCTCGAGTTCGTTAATCCGTTCGCGAGATATGGGAGTTAGAAGTTAAGGAATGGTTGGGAAACCATCAAAATTTTCGCAAGTCTGATACTCGAAACCATTAACTACAATGGCCTAGGGGAAAAATACACAGACCGTTATAATTGGGCGAGTATCTGCTTTCAGATGCAACAGGAATTTCTCGAGTTCGTCAATCCGTTCGCGAGATATGGGAGTTTGAAGTTAAGGAATGGTTGAGAAACCATCAAAATTTTCACTGTTCTGATACTCGAAACCAATAACTGGAATAGCCTAGGGGAAAAGTACATACACCATTGTAATCGGGCGAGTTTTCTACTTTCAGATGCAACAGGAATTTCTCGAGTTCGTCAATCCGTTCGCGATATATGGGAGTTGTAAGCTAAGGAATGGTTTAGAAACCATCAAAATTTTCGCAAGTCTGATACTCGAAACCATTAACTACAATGGCCTAGGGGAAAAATACACATATCGTTGTAATCGGGCGAGTTTCTACTTTCAGATGCATCAGGAATTTCTCGAGTTCGTCAATCCGTTCGCGAGATATGGGAGTTTGAAGTTAAGGAATGGTTGAGAAACCATCAAAATTCTCGCAATTCTGATGCTAGAAACGAATAACTGGAATGGCCTACGGTAAAGATACACACACCATTGTAATCGCGCGAGTTTCTACTTTCAGATGCAACGGGAATTTCTCGAGTTCGTCAATCCGTTCGCGAGATATGGGAGCTCGAAGTTAAGGAATGGTTGAGAAGCCATCAAAATTTTCGCAGTTCTAATGGTTGAAACGAGTAACTAGATTGCCTTAGGGCAAAAATATTCATACCGTTGTAATCGGGCGTGTTTCTACTTTCAGAAGCAACAGGAATTTCTCGAGTTCGTCAATCCGCTCGCCAGATATGGGAGTTTGAAGTTAAGGAAAGGCTGAGAAACCATCAAAATTTTCGCAAGTCTGATGCTAGAAACGAATATCTAGAATGGCTTAGGGCATAAATATTCATACCGTTGTAATCGGGCGAGTTTCTGCTTTCAGATGCAACAGGAGTTTCTCGAGTTCGTCAATCCGTTCGCGAGATATGGGAGTTTGAAGTTAAGGAATGGTTGAGAAACCATAAAAATTTTCGCAAGTCTGATACTCGAAACAAATAACTACAATGGCCTAGGGGAAAAATACACATACCGTTGTAATCGGGCGAGTTTCTGCTTTCACATGCAACAGGGATTTCTCGAGTTCGTCAATCCGATCGCGAGATATTGGAGTTCGAAGTTGAGGAATGGTTGAGAAACCATCAAAATTTTCGCAAGTCTGATACTCGAAACCAATAACTACAATGGCCTAGGGGAAAAATACACATACCGCTGTAATCGGGCGAGTTTCTACTTTCAGATGCAACAGGAATTTCTCGAGTTCGTCAATCCGTTCGCGAGATATGGGAGTTCGAAGTTAAGGAATGGTTGAGAAACCATCAAAATTTTCTCAAGTCTGATACTCGAAACCAATAACTACAATGGCCTAGGGGAAAAATACACATACCGTTGTAATCGGGCGAGTTTCTACTTTCAAATGCAACAGGAATTTCTCGAGTTCGTCAATCCGTTAGCGAGATATGGAAGTTTGAAGTTAAGGAAAGGTTGAGGAACGATCAAAATTTTCGCAAGTCTGATACTCGAAACCAATAACTACAAAGGCCTAGGGGAAAAATACACATATCGTTGTAATCGGGCGAGTTTCTAATTTCAAATGCAACAGGAATTTCTCGAGTTCCTCAATCCGTTCGCGAGATATGGGAGTTTGAAGTTGAGGAATGGTTGAGAAACCATCAAAATATTCGCAAGTCTGATACTCGAAACCAATAACTGGAATGGCCTAGGGGAAAATTACACACACCATTGTAATCGGGCGAGTTTCTATTTTCAGATGCAACAGGAATTTCTCCAGTTCGCCAATCCGTTCGTGAGATATGGGAGTTTGAAGTTAAGGAATCGTTGAGAAACCATCAAAATTTTCGCAAGTCTGATACTCGAAACCAATAACTACTATTGCCTAGGGGAAAAGTACGCACACCATTGTAATCGGGCGAGTTTCTACTTTCAGATGCAACAGGAATATCTCGAGTTCGCCAATCCGTTCGCGAGATATGGGAGTTTGAAATTAAGGAATGGTTGAGAAACCATCAAAATATTCGCAAGTCTGATACTCGAAACCAATAACTGGAATGGCCTAGGGGAAAAGTACGCACACCATTGTAATCGGGCGAGTTTCTACTTTCAGATGCATCAGGAATTTCTCGAGTTCGTCAATCCGTTCGCGAGATATGGGAGTTTGAAGTTAAGGAATGGTTGAGAAACCATCAAAATTCTCGCAATTCTGATGCTAGAAACGAATAACTGGAATGGCCTACGGTAAAGATACACACACCATTGTAATCGCGCGAGTTTCTACTTTCAGATGCAACGGGAATTTCTCGAGTTCGTCAATCCGTTCGCGAGATATGGGAGCTCGAAGTTAAGGAATGGTTGAGAAGCCATCAAAATTTTCGCAGTTCTAATGGTTGAAACGAGTAACTAGATTGGCTTAGGGCAAAAATATTCATACCGTTGTAATCGGGCGGGTTTCTGCTTTCATATGCAACAGATATTTCTCGAGTTTGTCAATCCGTCCGCGAGATATGGGAGTTTGAAGTTAAGGAATGGTTGAGAAACAATCAAAATTTTCGCATGTCTGATACTCGATACCAATAACTGGATTGGCCTAGGGGAAAAGTACACACACCATTGTAATCGGGCGAGTTTCTACTTTCCGACGCAACAGGAATTTCACGAGTTCGTCGATCCGTTCGCGAGATATGGGAGCTTGAAGTTAAGGAATGCTTGAGAAACCATCGAAATTTTCGCAAGTCTAATACTCGAAACCAATAACTACTATGGCCTAGGGCAAAAATGCACATACCGTTGTAATCGGGCGAGTTTCTGCTTTCAGATGCAACAGGAATTTCTCGAGTTCGTCAATCCGTTCGCGAGATATGGGAGTTTGAAGTTAAGGAATGGTTGAGAAATCATCAAAATTTTCGCTGGTCTGATACTCGAAACCAATAACTGGAATGGCCTAGGGGAAAAGTACACATACCTTTGTAATCGGGCGTGTTTCTACTTTCAGATGCAAGAGGAATTTCTCGAGATCGTCAATCCGTTCCCGAGATATGGGAGTTTGAAATTAAGGAATGGTTGAGAAACCATCAATATTTTCGCAAGGCTGATTCCCGAAACCAATAACTACAAAGGCCTAGGGCAAAAATTCACATGCCGCTGTAATCGGGCGGGTTTCTGCTTTCATATGCAACAGGAATTTCTCCAGTTCGTCAATCCGTTCGCAAAATATGGGAGTTTGAAGTTAAGGAATGCTTGAGAAACCATCGAAATTTTCGCAAGTCTAATACTCGAAACCAATAACTACTATGGCCTAGGGCAAAAATGCACATACCATTGTAATCGGGCGAGTTTCTGCTTTTAGATGCAACAGGAATTTCTCGAGTTCGTCCATCCGTTCGTGAGATATGGGAGTTTGAAGTTAAGGAGTGGTTGAGAAACCATCAAAATTTTCGCAAGTCTGATACTGGAAACCAATAACTGGAATGGCCTAGGGAAAAGTACACACACCATTGTAATCGGACGAGCTTCTACTTTCAGATGCAACAGGAATTTCTCGAGTTCGTCAATCCGTTCGCGAGATATGGGAGTTTGATGTTAAGGAATGGTTGAGAAACCATCAAAATTTTCGCAAGTCTGATACTCGAAACCAATAACTGGAATGGCCTAGGGAAAAGTACACACACCATTGTAATCGGTCGAGCTTCTACTTTCAGATGCAACTAGAATTTCTCGAGTTCGTCATTCCGTTCGCGAGATATGGGAGTTTGAAGTTAAGGAATGGTTGAGAAACAATCAAAATTTTCGCAAGTCTGATACTCGAAACCAATAACTACTATTGGCTAGGGCAAAAATACACATACCGTCGTAATCGGGCGAGCTTCTACTTTCAGATGCAACAGGAATTTCTCGAGTTCGTCATTCTGTTCGCGAGATATGGGAGTTTGAAGTTAAGGAATGGTTGAGAAACCATCAAAATTTTCGCTGGTCTGATACTTGTAACCATTAACTGGAATGGCCTAGGGGAAAAGTACACATACCATTGTAATCGGGCTAGTTTTCACTTTCAGACACAACAGGAATTTCTCGAGTTCGTCAATCCGTTCGCGAGATATGGGGTTTGAAGGTAAGGAATGGTTGAGAAATCATGAAAATTTTCGCAAGTCTGATACTCGAAACCAATAACTACAATGGCCTACGTGAAAAATACACATACCGTTGTTATCGGGCGAGTAACTGCTTTCATATGCAACAGGAATTTCTCGAGTTCGTCAATCCGTCCGCGAGATATGGGAGTTTGAAGTTAAGGAATGGTTGAGAAACCATCAAAATTTTCGCAAGTCTGATACTCGATACAAATAACTGGAATGGCCTAGGGGAAAAGTACACACACCACTGTAATCGGGCGAGTTTCTACTTTCAGATGCAACAGGAATTTCTCGAGTTCGTCAATCCGTTCGCGAGATATGGGAGCTTGAAGTTAAGGAATGCTTGAGAAGCCATCGAAATTTTCGCAAGTCTAATACTCGAAACCAATAACTGGAATGGCCTAGGGAAAAGTACACACACCATTGTAATCGGTCGAGCTTCTACTTTCAGATGCAACTAGTATTTCTCGAGTTCGTCATTCCGTTCGCGAGATATGGGAGTTTGAAGTTAAGGAATGGTTGAGAAACCATCAAAATTTTCGCAAGTCTGATACTCGAAACCAATAACTACTATTGGCTAGGGCAAAATTACACATACCGTCGTAATCGGGCGAGCTTCTACTTTCAGATGCAACAGGAATTTCTCGAGTTCGTCATTCTGTTCGCGAGATATGGGAGTTTGAAGTTAAGGAATGGTTGAGAAACCATCAAAATTTTCGCTGGTCTGATACTCGTAACCATTAACTGGAATGGCCTAGGGGAAAAGTACACATACCATTGTAATCGGGCGAGTTTCTACTTTCAGATGCAATAGGAAATTCTCGAGTTCGTCAATCCGTTCGGGAGATATGGGAGTTTGATGTTAAGGAATGGTTGAGAAACCATCAAAATTTTCGCAAGTCTGACACTCGAAAGCAATAACTACAGAGGCCTAGGGGAAAAATACACATACCGTTGTAATCGGGCGAGTATCTGCTTTCATATGCATCAGGAATTTCTCGAGTTCGTCAATCCGTCCGCGAGATATGTGGGTTTGAAGTTAAGGAATGGTTGAGAAACCATCAAAATTTTCGCAAGTCTGATTCTCGAAACCAATAACTGGAATGGCCTACGTGAAAAATACACATACCGTTGTAATCGGGCGAGTATCTGCTTTCATATGCAACAGGAATTTCTCGAGTTCGTCAATCCGTCCGCGAGATATGGGAGTTTGAAGTTAAGGAATGGTTGAGAAACCATCAAAATTTTCGCAAGTCTGATACTCGATACAAATAACTGGAATGGCCTAGGGGAAAAGTACACACACCACTGTAATCGGGCGAGTTTCTACTTTCAGATGCAACAGGAATTTCTCGAGTTCGTCAATCCGTTCGCGAGATATGGGAGCTTGAAGTTAAGGAATGCTTGAGAAGCCATCGAAATTTTCGCAAGTCTAATACTCGAAACCAATAACTACTATGGCCTAGGGCAAAAATGCACATACCGTTGTAATCGGGCGAATTCTGCTTTCAGATGCAACAGGAATTTCTCGAGTTCGTCAATCCGTTCGCGAGATATGGGGCTTTGAAGTTAAGGTATGGTTGAGAAACCATCAAAATTTTCGCAAGTCTGATTCTCGAAACCATTAACTGGAATGGCCTAGGGGAAAAGTACACATACCATTGTAATCGGGCGAGTTTCTACTTTCAGATGCAATAGGAAATTCTCGAGTTCGTCAATCCGTTCGGGAGATATGGGAGTTTGATGTTAAGGAATGGTTGAGAAACCATCAAAATTTTCGCAAGTCTGACACTCGAAAGCAATAACTACAGAGGCCTAGGGGAAAAATACACATACCGTTGTAATCGGGCGAGTATCTGCTTTCATATGCATCAGGAATTTCTCGAGTTCGTCAATCCGTCCGCGAGATATGGGAGTTTGAAGTTAAGGAATGGTTGAGAAACCATCAAAATTTTCGCAAGTCTGATACTCGATACAAATAACTGGAATGGCCTAGGGGAAAAGTACACAAACCACTGTAATCGGGCAAGTTTCTACTTTCAGATGCAACAGGAATTTCTCGAGTTCGTCAATCCGTCCGCGAGATATGGGAGTTTGAAGTTGAGGAATGTTTGAGAAACCATCAAAATTTTCGCAAGTCTGATACTCGAAACCAATAACTACAATGGCCTAGGGGAAAAATACACATACCGTCGTAATCGGGCGAGTTTCTGCTTTCAGATGCAACAGGAATTTCTCGAGTTCGTCAATCCGTTCGCGAGATATGGGAGTTTGAAGTTAAGGAACGGTTGAGAAACCATCAAAATTTTCGCAAGTCTAATACTCGAAACCAATAACTACTATGGCCTAGGGCAAAAATGCACATACCGTTGTAATCGGGCGAGTTGCTGCTTTCAGATGCAACAGGAATTTCTCGAGTTCGTCAATCCGTTCGCGAGATATGGGAGTTTGAAGTTAAGGAATGGTTGAGAAACCATCAAAATTCTCGCAATTCTGACGCTAGAAACGAATAACTGGAATGGCCTACGGTAAAGATACACACACCATTGTAATCGCGCGAGTTTCTACTTTCAGATGCAACGGGAATTTCTCGAGTTCGTCAATCCGTTCGCGAGATATGGGTGCTCGAAGTTAAGGAATGGTTGAGAAGCCATCAAAATTTTCGCAATTCTAATGGTTGAAACGAGTAACTAGAATGGCTTAGGGCAAAAATATTCATACCGTTGTAATCGGGCGTGTTTCTACTTTCAGAAGCAACAGGAATTTCTCGAGTTCGTCAATCCGCTCGCCAGATATGGGAGTTTGAAGTTAAGGAAAGGCTGAGAAACCATCAAAATTTTCGCAAGTCTGATGCTAGAAACGAATATCTAGAATGGCTTAGGGCATAAATATTCATACCGTTGTAATCGGGCGAGTTTCTGCTTTCAGATGCAACAGGAATTTCTCGAGTTCGTCATTCCGTTCGCGAGATATGGGAGTTTGAAGTTAAGGAATGGTTGAGAAACCATAAAAATTTTCGCAAGTCTGATACTCGAAACAAATAACTACAATGGCCTAGGGGAAAAATACACATACCGTTGTAATCGGGCGAGTTTCTGCTTTCACATGCAACAGGGATTTCTCGAGTTCGTCAATCCGTTCGCGAGATATTGGAGTTCGAAGTTAAGGAATGGTTGAGAAACCATCAAAATTTTCGCAAGTCTGATACTCGAAACCAATAACTACAATGGCCTAGGGGAAAAATACACACACCACTGTAATCGGGCGAGTTTCTACCTTCAGATGCAACAGGAATTTCTCGAGTTCGTCAATGCGTTCGCGAGATATGGGAGCTTGAAGTTAAGGAATGCTTGAGAAGCCATCGAAATTTTCGCAAGTCTAATACTCGAAACCAATAACTACTATGGCCTAGGGCAAAAATGCACATACCGTTGTAATCGGGCGAGTTTCTGCTTTCAGATGCAACAGGAATTTCTCGAGTTCGTCAATCCGTTCGCGAGATATGGGGGTTTGAAGTTAAGGTATGGTTGAGAAACCATCAAAATTTTCGCAAGTCTGATTCTCGAAACCAATAACTGGAATGGCCGAGGGGAAAAGTACACACACCATTGTAATCGGGCGAGTTTCTACTTTCAGATGCAATAGGAAATTCTCGAGTTCGTCAATCCGTTCGGGAGATATGGGAGTTTGATGTTAAGGAATGGTTGAGAAACCATCAAAATTTTCGCAAGTCTGATACTCGAAACCAATAACTGGAATGGCCTAGGGAAAAGTACACACACCATTGTAATCGGTCGAGCTTCTACTTTCAGATGCAACTAGAATTTCTCGATTTCGTCATTCCGTTCGCGAGATATGGGAGTTTGAAGTTAAGGAATGGTTGAGAAACCATCAAAATTTTCGCAAGTCTGATACTCGAAACCAATAACTACTATTGGCTAGGGCAAAATTACACATACCGTCGTAATCGGGCGAGCTTCTACTTTCAGATGCAACAGGAATTTCTCGAGTTCGTCATTCTGTTCGCGAGATATGGGAGTTTGAAGTTAAGGAATGGTTGAGAAACCATCAAAATTTTCGCTGGTCTGATACTCGTAACCATTAACTGGAATGGCCTAGGGGAAAAGTACACATACCATTGTAATCGGGCGAGTTTCTGCTTTCAGATGCAACAGGAATTTCTCGAGTTCGTCAATCCGTTCGCGAGATATGGGAGCTTGAAGTTAAGGAATGCTTGAGAAGCCATCGAAATTTTCGCAAGTCTAATACTCCAAACCAATAACTACTATGGCCTAGGGCAAAAATGCACATACCGTTGTAATCGGGCGAGTTTCTGCTTTCAGATGCAACAGGAATTTCTCGAGTTCGTCAATCCGTTCGCGAGATATGGGGGTTTGAAGTTAAGGTATGGTTGAGAAACCATCAAAATTTTCGCAAGTCTGATTCTCGAAACCAATAACTGGAATGGCCGAGGGGAAAAGTACACACACCATTGTAATCGGGCGAGTTTCTACTTTCAGATGCAATAGGAAATTCTCGAGTTCGTCAATCCGTTCGCGAGATATGGGAGTTTGATGTTAAGGAATGGTTGAGAAACCATCAAAATTTTCGCAAGTCTGACACTCGAAAGCAATAACTACAGAGGCCTAGGGGAAAAATACACATACCGTTGTAATCGGGCAAGTTTCTACTTTCACATGCAACAGGAATTTCTCGAGTTCGTCAATCCGTTCGCGAGATATGGGAGTTTGAAGTTAAGGAATGGTTGAGAAATCATCAAAATTTTCGCTGGTCTGATACTCGAAACCAATAACTGGAATGGCCTAGGGGAAAAGTACACATACCTTTGTAATCGGGCGAGTTTCCACTTTCCGACGCAACAGGAATTTCACGAGTTCGTCGATCCGTTCGCGAGATATGGGAGTTTGAAGTTAAGGAGCGGTTGAGAAACCATCAAAATTTTCGCAATTCTGATACTCGAAACCAATAACTGGAATGGCCTAGGGAAAAGTACACACACCATTGTAATCGGGCGAGCTTCTACTTTCAGATGCAACTAGAATTTCTCGAGTTCGTCATTCCGTTCGCGAGATATGGGAGTTTGATGTTAAGGAATCGTTGAGAAATCATCAAAATTTTCGCAAGTCTGATACACGAAACCAATAACTACTATCGGCTAGGGCAAAAATACACATGCCGTTGTAAACGGGCCACTTTCTGCTTTCAGATGCAACAGGAATTTCTCGAGTTCGTCATTCCGTTCGCGAGATATGGGTGGTTGAAGTTAAGGAACGGTTGAGAAACCATCAAAATTTTCGAAAGTCTGATACACGAAACCAATAACTACAAAGGCTTAGGGGAAAAATACACATACCGTCGTAATCGGGCGAGTTTCTGCTTTCAGATGCAACAGGAATTTCTCGAGTTCGTCAATCCGTTCGCGAGATATGGGAGTTTGATGTTAAGGAATGGTTGAGAAACCATCAAAATTTTCGCAAGTCTGACACTCGAAAGCAATAACTACAGAGGCCTAGGGGAAAAATACACATACCGTCGTAATCGGGCGAGTTTCTGCTTTCAGATGCAACAGGAATTTCTCGAGTTCGTCAATCCGTTCGCGAGATATGGGAGTTTGATGTTAAGGAATGCTTGAGAAACGATCGAAATTTTCGCAAGTCTAATACTCGAAACCAATAACTACTATGGCCTAGGGGAAATACACATACCGTTGTAATCGGGCGAGTTTCTACTTTCAAATGCAACAGGAATTTCTCGAGTTCGTCAATCCGTTACCGAGATATGGAAGTTTGAAGTTAAGGAAAGGTTGAGGAACCATCAAAATTTTCGCAAGTCTGATACTCGAAACCAATAACTACAAAGGCCTAGGGGAAAAATACACATATCGTTGTAATCGGGCGAGTATCTGCTTTCATATGCAACAGGAATTTCTCGAGTTCGTCAATCCGTCCGCGAGATATGGGAGTTTGAAGTTAAGGTATGGTTGAGAAACCATCAAAATTTTCGCAAGTCTGATTCTCGAAACCAATAACTGGAATGGCCGAGGGGAAAAGTACACACACCATTGTAATCGGGCGAGTTTCTACTTTCAGATGCAATAGGAAATTCTCGAGTTCGTCAATCCGTTCGGGAGATATGGGAGTTTGATGTTAAGGAATGGTTGAGAAACCATCAAAATTTTCGCAAGTCTGATACTCGAAACCAATAACTGGAATGGCCTAGGGAAAAGTACACACACCATTGTAATCGGTCGAGCTTCTACTTTCAGATGCAACTAGAATTTCTCGAGTTCGTCATTCCGTTCGCGAGATATTGGAGTTTGAAGTTAAGGAATGGATGAGAAACCATCGAAATTTTCGCAAGTCTAATACTCGAAACCAATAACTACTATGGCCTAGGGGAAATACACATACCGTTGTAATCGGGCGAGTTTCTACTTTCAAATGCAACAGGAGTTTCTCGAGTTCGTCAATCCGTTACCGAGATATGGAAGTTTGAAGTTAAGGAAAGGTTGAGGAACCATCAAAATTTTCGCAAGTCTGATACTCGAAAGCAATAACTACTATTGGCTAGGGCAAAATTACACATACCGTCGTAATCGGGCGAGCTTCTACTTTCAGATGCAACAGGAATTTCTCGAGTTCGTCATTCTGTTCGCGAGATATGGGAGTTTGAAGTTAAGGAATGGTTGAGAAACCATCAAAATTTTCGCTGGTCTGATACTCGTAACCATTAACTGGAATGGCCTAGGGGAAAAGTACACATACCATTGTAATCGGGCGAGTTTTCACTTTCAGACACAACAGGAATTTCTCGAGTTCGTCAATCCGTTCGCGAGATATGGGGTTTGAAGGTAAGGAATGGTTGAGAAATCATGAAAATTTTCGCAAGTCTGATACTCGAAACCAATAACTACAATGGCCTACGTGAAAAATACACATACCGTTGTAATCGGGCGAGTATCTGCTTTCATATGCAACAGGAATTTCTCGAGTTCGTCAATCCGTCCGCGAGATATGGGAGTTTGAAGTTAAGGAATGGTTCAGAAACCATCAAAATTTTCGCAAGTCTGATACTCGATACAAATAACTGGAATGGCCTAGGGGAAAAGTACACACACCACTGTAATCGGGCGAGTTTCTACTTTCAGATGCAACAGGAATCTCTCGAGTTCGTCAATCCGTTCGCGAGATATGGGAGCTTGAAGTTAAGAAATGCTTGAGAAGCCATCGAAATTTTCGCAAGTCTAATACTCCAAACCAATAACTACTATGGCCTAGGGGAAAAACTCTCATACCGTTGTAATCGGGCGAGCTTCTACTTTCAGATGCAACAGGAATTTCTCGAGTTCGTCAATCCGCTCGCGAGATATGGGAGTTTGAAATTAAGGAATGGTTGAGAAACCATCAAAATATGCGGAATCTGATACTCGGAACCATTAACTACTATGGTCTAGGGCAAAAATACACATACCGTGGTAATCGGGCGAGTTTCTGCTTTCAGATGAAACAGCAATTTCACGAGTTCCTCAATCTGTTCGCGAGATATGCGAGTTTGAAATTAAGGAATGGTTGAGAAACCATAAAAATTTTGCAAGTCTCTTACTCGAAACGAATAACTGCAATGGCCTAGGGCAAAAATACACATACCGTTGTAATCGGGCGAGTTTCTGCTTTCAGATTCAACAGGAATTACTCGAGTTTGTCAATCCGTTCGCGAGATATGCGAGTTTGATGTTAAGGAATGGTTGAGAAACCGTCAAAATTTTCGCAAGTCTGATACTCGAAACCAATAACTACTATTGGCTAGGGCAAAAATACACATACCGTCGTAATCGGGCGAGCTTCTACTTTCAGATGCAACAGGAATTTCTCGAGTTCGTTATTCTGTTCGCGAGATATGGGAGTTTGAAGTTAAGGAATGGTTGAGAAACCATCAAAATTTTCGCAAGTCTGATATTCGATAACAATAACTGGAGTAGCCTAGGGGAAAAGTACACATACCATTGTAATCGGGGGAGTTTCTGCTTTCAGATGCAACACGAATATCTCGAATTCGTGAATCCGTTCGCGAGATATGGGGGTTTGAAGATAAGGAATAGTTGAGAGACCATCAAAATTTTCGCAAGTCTGGTACTCGAAACCAATAGATACTATTTCCTAGGGGAAAAATACACAGACCGTTATAATTGGGCGAGTATCTGCTTTCAGATGCAACAGGAATTTCTCGAGTTCGTCAATCCGTTCGCGAGATATGGGAGTTTGAAGTTAAGGAATGGTTGAGAAACCATCAAAATTTTCACTGTTCTGATACTCGAAACCAATAACTGGAATAGCCTAGGGGAAAAGTACATACACCATTGTAATCGGGCGAGTTTTCTACTTTCAGATGCAACAGGAATTTCTCGAGTTCGTCATTCCGTTCGCGAGATATGGGAGTTTGAAGTTAAGGAATGGTTGGGAAACCATCAAAATTTTCGCAAGTCTGATACTCGATACAAATAACTGGAATGGCCTAGGGGAAAAGTACACACACCACTGTAATCGGGCGAGTTTCTACTTTCAGATGCAACAGGAATTTCTCGAGTTCGTCAATCCGTTCGCGAGATATGGGAGCTTGAAGTTAAGGAATGCTTGAGAAGCCATCGAAATTTTCGCAAGTCTAATACTCGAAACCAATAACTACTATGGCCTAGGGCAAAAATGCACATACCGTTGTAATCGGGCGAGTTTCTGCTTTCAGATGCAACAGGAATTTCTCGAGTTCGTCAATCCGTCCGCGAGATATGGGAGTTTGAAGTTAAGGAATGGTTGAGAAACCATCAAAATTTTCACAAGTCTGATACTCGAAACCAATAACTACTATTGGCTAGGGCAAAATTACACATACCGTCGTAATCGGGCGAGCTTCTACTTTCAGATGCAACAGGAATTTCTCGAGTTCGTCATTCTGTTCGCGAGATATGGGAGTTTGAAGTTAAGGAATGGTTGAGAAACCATCAAAATTTTCGCTGGTCTGATACTCGTAACCATTAACTGGAATGGCCTAGGGGAAAAGTACACATACCATTGTAATCGGGCGAGTTTTCACTTTCAGACACAACAGGAATTTCTCGAGTTCGTCAATCCGTTCGCGAGATATGGGGTTTGAAGGTAAGGAATGGTTGAGAAATCATGAAAATTTTCGCAAGTCTGATACTCGAAACCAATAACTACAATGGCCTACGTGAAAAATACACATACCGTTGTAATCGGGCGAGTATCTGCTTTCATATGCAACAGGAATTTCTCGAGTTCGTCAATCCGTCCGCGAGATATGGGAGTTTGAAGTTAAGGAATGGTTCAGAAACCATCAAAATTTTCGCAAGTCTGATACTCGATACAAATAACTGGAATGGCCTATGGGAAAAGTACACACACCACTGTAATCGGGCGAGTTTCTACTTTCAGATGCAACAGGAATCTCTCGAGTTCGTCAATCCGTTCGCGAGATATGGGAGCTTGAAGTTAAGAAATGCTTGAGAAGCCATCGAAATTTTCGCAAGTCTAATACTCCAAACCAATAACTACTATGGCCTAGGGGAAAAACTCTCATACCGTTGTAATCGGGCGAGCTTCTACTTTCAGATGCAACAGGAATTTCTCGAGTTCGTCAATCCGCTCGCGAGATATGGGAGTTTGAAATTAAGGAATGGTTGAGAAACCATCAAAATATGCGGAATCTGATACTCGGAACCATTAACTACTATGGTCTAGGGCAAAAATACACATACCGTGGTAATCGGGCGAGTTTCTGCTTTCAGATGAAACAGCAATTTCACGAGTTCCTCAATCTGTTCGCGAGATATGCGAGTTTGAAATTAAGGAATGGTTGAGAAACCATAAAAATTTTGCAAGTCTCTTACTCGAAACGAATAACTGCAATGGCCTAGGGCAAAAATACACATACCGTTGTAATCGGGCGAGTTTCTGCTTTCAGATTCAACAGGAATTACTCGAGTTTGTCAATCCGTTCGCGAGATATGCGAGTTTGAAGTTAAGGAATGGTTGAGAAACCATAAAAATTTTGCAAGTCTCTTACTCGAAACGAATAACTGCAATGGCCTAGGGCAAAAATACACATACCGTTGTAATCGGGCGAGTTTCTACTTTCAGATGCAACCGGAATTTCTCGAGTTCGTCAATCCGTTCGCGAGATATGGGAGTTTGAAGTTGAGGAGTGGTTGAGGAACCATCAAAATTTTCGGAATCTGATACTCGAAACCAATAACTACAATGACCTAGGGGAAAAGTACACACACCATTGTAATCGGGAGAGTTTATACTTTCAAATGCAACAGGAATTTCTTGAGTTCGTCAATCCGTTCGCGAGATATGGGAGTTTGAAGTTAAGGAACGTTTGAGAAACCATCAAAATTCGCGGAATCTGATACTCGAAACCAATAACTACTATGGTCTAGGGCAAAAATACACATACCGTTGTAATTGGGCGAGTTTCTGCTTTCAGATTCAACAGGAATTACTCGAGTTCGTCAATCCGTTCGCGAGATATGGGAGTTTGAAGTTAAGGAATGGTTGAGAAACCATCAAAATTTTCGGAATCTGATACTCGAAATCAATAACTACTATGGTCTAGTGCAAAAATACACACACCGTTGTAATCGGGCGAGTTTCTGCTTTCAGATGCAACAGGAATTTTTCGAGTTCGTCAATCCGTTCGCGAGATATGCGAGTTTGAAATTGAGGAATGGTTGAGAAACCATCAAAATTTTCGCAAGTCTGATACTCGAAACCAATAACTACAATGGCCTAGGGGAAAAATTCACATACCGTTGTAATCGGGCGAGCTTCTACTTTCAGATGCAACAGGAATTTCTCGAGTTCGTCAATCCGCTCTTGAGATATGGGAGTTTGAATTTAAGGAATGGTTGAGAAACTATCAAAATATGCGGAATCTGATACTCGGAACCATTAACTACTATGGTCTAGGGCAAAAATACACATACCGTGGTAATCGGGCGAGTTTCTGCTTTCAGATGAAACAGCAATTTCACGAGTTCCTCAATCCGTTCGCGAGATATGCGAGTTTGAAATTAAGGAATGGTTGAGAAACCATAAAAATTTTCGCAAGTCTGATGCTAGAAACGAATAACTGGAATGGCCTAGGGGAAAAGTACACAATCCATTGTAATCGGGCGAGTTTCTACTTTCAGATGCAATAGGAAATTCTCGAGTTCGTCAATCCGTTCGGGAGATATGGGAGTTTGATGTTATGGAATGGTTGAGAAACCATCAAAATTTTCGCAAGTCTGACACTCGAAAGCAATAACTACAGAGGCCTAGGGGAAAAATACACATACCGTTGTAATCGGGCGAGTATCTGCTTTCATGTGCATCAGGTATTTCTCGAGTTCGTCAATCCGTCCGCGAGATATGGGAGTTTGAAGTTAAGGAATGGTTGAGAAACCATCAAAATTTTCGCAAGTCTGATACTCGATACAAATAACTGGAATGGCCTAGGGGAAAAGTACACAAACCACTGTAATCGGGCAAGTTTCTACTTTCAGATGCAACAGGAATTTCTCGAGTTCGTCAATCCGTCCGCGAGATATGGGAGTTTGAAGTTGAGGAATGGTTGAGAAACCATCAAAATTTTCGCAAGTCTGATACTCGAAACCAATAACTACAATGGCCTAGGGGAAAAATACACATACCGTCGTAATCGGGCGAGTTTCTGCTTTCAGATGCAACAGGAATTTCTCGAGTTCGTCAATCCGTTCGCGAGATATGGGAGTTTGAAGTTAAGGAACGGTTGAGAAACCATCAAAATTTTCGCAAGTCTAATACTCGAAACCAATAACTACTATGGCCTAGGGCAAAAATGCACATACCGTTGTAATCCGGCGAGTTTCTGCTTTCAGATGCAACAGGAATTTCTCGAGTTCGTAAATCCGTTCGCGAGATATGTGGGTTTGAAGTTAAGGAATGGTTGAGAGACCATCAAAATTTTCGCAAGTCTGATTCTCGAAACCAATAACTGGAATGGCCTACGGGAAAAGCACACACACCATTGTAATCGGGCGAGTTTCTACTTTCAGATGCAATAGGAAATTCTCGAGTTCGTCAATCCGTTCGCGAGATATGGGAGTTTGAAGTTAAGGAATGGTTGAGAAACCATCAAAATTTTCGCAACTGTGATACTCGAAACGAATAACTGGAATGGCCTAGGGGAAAAGCACACACACCATTGTAATCGGGCGAGTTTCTACTTTCACATGCAACAGGAATTTCTCGAGTTTGTCAATCCGTTCGCGAGATATGGGAGTTTGAAGTTAAGGAATGGTTGAGAAATCATCAAAATTTTCGCTGGTCTGATACTCGAAACCAATAACTGGAGTGGCCTAGGGGAAAAGTACACATACCTTTGTAAACGGGCGAGTTTCCACTTTCCGACGCAACAGGAATTTCACGAGTTCGTCGATCCGTTCGCGAGATATGGGAGCTTGAAGTTAAGGAATGCTTGAGAAACGATCGAAATTTTCGCAAGTCTGACACTCGAAAGCAATAACTACAGAGGCCTAGGGGAAAAATACACATACCGTTGTAATCGGGCGAGTTTCTACTTTCACATGCAACAGGAAATTCTCGAGTTCGTCAATCCGTTCGCGAGATATGGGAGTTTGAAGTTAAGGAATGGTTGAGAAACCATCAAAATTTTCGCAAGTCTAATACACGAAACCAACAACTACTATGGCCTAGGGCAAAAATGCACATACCGTTGTAATCGGGCGGGTTTCTGCTTTCAGATGCAACAGGAATTTCTCGAGTTCGTAAATCCGTTCGCGAGATATGAGGGGTTGAAGTTAAGGAATGGTTGAGAAACCATCAAAATTTTCGCAAGTCTGATTCTCGAAACCAATAACTGGAATGGCCTACGGGAAAAGCACACACACCATTGTAATCGGGCGAGTTTCTACTTTCAGATGCAATAGGAAATTCTCGAGTTCGTCAATCCGTTCGCGAGATATGGGAGTTTGATGTTAAGGAATGGTTGAGAAACCATCAAAATTTTCGCAAGTCTGACACTCGAAAGCAATAACTACAGAGGCCTAGGGGAAAAATACACATACCGTTGTAATCGGGCGAGTTTCTACTTTCACATGCAACAGGAATTTCTCGAGTTCGTCAATCCGTTCGCGAGATATGGGAGTTTGAAGTTAAGGAATGGTTGAGAAATCATCAAAATTTTCGCTGGTCTGATACTCGAAACCAATAACTGGAATGGCCTAGGGGAAAAGTACACATACCTTTGTAAACGGGCGAGTTTCCACTTTCCGACGCAACAGGAATTTCACGAGTTCGTCGATCCGTTCGCGAGATATGGGAGCTTGAAGTTAAGGAATGCTTGAGAAACGATCGAAATTTTCGCAAGTCTAATACTCGAAACCAATAACTACTATGGCCTAGGGCAAAAATGCACATACCGTTGTAATCGGGCGAGTTTCTGCTTTCAGATGCAACAGGAATTTCTCGAGTTCGTCAATCCGTTCGCGGGATATGGGAGTTTGAAGTTAAGGAATGGTTGAGAAATCATCAAAATTTTCGCTGGTCTGATACTCGAAACCAATAACTGGAATGGCCTAGGGGAAAAGTACACATACCTTTGTAATCGGGCGAGTTTCCACTTTCCGACGCAACAGGAATTTCACGAGTTCGTCGATCCGTTCGCGAGATATGGGAGTTTGAAGTTAAGGAGCGGTTGAGAAACCATCAAAATTTTCGCAAGTCTGATACTCGAAACCAATAACTGGAATGGCCTAGGGAAAAGTACACACACCACTGTAATCGGGCGAGTTTCTACTTTCAGATGCAACAGGAATTTCTCGAGTTCGTCAATCCGTTCGCGAGATATGGGAGCTTGAAGTTAAGGAATGCTTGAGAAGCCATCGAAATTTTCGCAAGTCTAATACTCGAAACCAATAACTACTATGGCCTAGGGCAAAAATGCACATACCGTTGTAATCGGGCGAGTTTCTGCTTTCAGATGCAACAGGAATTTCTCGAGTTCGTCAATCCGTTCGCGAGATATGGGGGTTTGAAGTTAAGGTATGGTTGAGAAACCATCAAAATTTTCGCAAGTCTGATTCTCGAAACCAATAACTGGAATGGCCGAGGGGAAAAGTACACACACCATTGTAATCGGGCGAGTTTCTACTTTCAGATGCAATAGGAAATTCTCGAGTTCGTCAATCCGTTCGGGAGATATGGGAGTTTGATGTTAAGGAATGGTTGAGAAACCATCAAAATTTTCGCAAGTCTGATACTCGAAACCAATAACTGGAATGGCCTAGGGAAAAGTACACACACCATTGTAATCGGTCGAGCTTCTACTTTCAGATGCAACTAGAATTTCTCGAGTTCGTCATTCCGTTCGCGAGATATTGGAGTTTGAAGTTAAGGAATGGATGAGAAACCATCAAAATTTTCGCAAGTCTGATACTCGAAACCAATAACTACTATTGGCTAGGGCAAAAATACACATACCGTCGTAATCGGGCGAGCTTCTACTTTCAGATGCAACAGGAATTTCTCGAGTTCGTCATTCTGTTCGCGAGATATGGGAGTTTGAAGTTAAGGAATGGTTGAGAAACCATCAAAATTTTCGCAAGTCTGATATTCGATAACAATAACTGGAGTAGCCTAGGGGAAAAGTACACATACCATTGTAATCGGGGGAGTTTCTGCTTTCAGATGCAACACGAATATCTCGAATTCGTGAATCCGTTCGCGAGATATGGGGGTTTGAAGATAAGGAATAGTTGAGAGACCATCAAAATTTTCGCAAGTCTGGTACTCGAAACCAATAGATACTATTTCCTAGGGGAAAAATACACAGACCGTTATAATTGGGCGAGTATCTGCTTTCAGATGCAACAGGAATTTCTCGAGTTCGTCAATCCGTTCGCGAGATATGGGAGTTTGAAGTTAAGGAATGGTTGAGAAACCATCAAAATTTTCACTGTTCTGATACTCGAAACCAATAACTGGAATAGCCTAGGGGAAAAGTACATACACCATTGTAATCGGGCGAGTTTTCACTTTCAGACACAACAGGAATTTCTCGAGTTCGTCAATCCGTTCGCGAGATATGGGAGCTTGAAGTTAAGGAATGCTTGAGAAGCCATCGAAATTTTCGCAAGTCTAATACTCGAAACCAATAACTACTATGGCCTAGGGCAAAAATGCACATACCGTTGTAATCGGGCGAGTTTCTGCTTTCAGATGCAACAGGAATTTCTCGAGTTCGTCAATCCGTCCGCGAGATATGGGAGTTTGAAGTTAAGGAATGGTTGAGAAACCATCAAAATTTTCACAAGTCTGATACTCGAAACCAATAACTACTATTGGCTAGGGCAAAATTACACATACCGTCGTAATCGGGCGAGCTTCTACTTTCAGATGCAACAGGAATTTCTCGAGTTCGTCATTCTGTTCGCGAGATATGGGAGTTTGAAGTTAAGGAATGGTTGAGAAACCATCAAAATTTTCGCTGGTCTGATACTCGTAACCATTAACTGGAATGGCCTAGGGGAAAAGTACACATACCATTGTAATCGGGCGAGTTTTCACTTTCAGACACAACAGGAATTTCTCGAGTTCGTCAATCCGTTCGCGAGATATGGGGTTTGAAGGTAAGGAATGGTTGAGAAATCATGAAAATTTTCGCAAGTCTGATACTCGAAACCAATAACTACAATGGCCTACGTGAAAAATACACATACCGTTGTAATCGGGCGAGTATCTGCTTTCATATGCAACAGGAATTTCTCGAGTTCGTCAATCCGTCCGCGAGATATGGGAGTTTGAAGTTAAGGAATGGTTCAGAAACCATCAAAATTTTCGCAAGTCTGATACTCGATACAAATAACTGGAATGGCCTAGGGGAAAAGTACACACACCACTGTAATCGGGCGAGTTTCTACTTTCAGATGCAACAGGAATCTCTCGAGTTCGTCAATCCGTTCGCGAGATATGGGAGCTTGAAGTTAAGAAATGCTTGAGAAGCCATCGAAATTTTCGCAAGTCTAATACTCCAAACCAATAACTACTATGGCCTAGGGGAAAAACTCTCATACCGTTGTAATCGGGCGAGCTTCTACTTTCAGATGCAACAGGAATTTCTCGAGTTCGTCAATCCGCTCGCGAGATATGGGAGTTTGAAATTAAGGAATGGTTGAGAAACCATCAAAATATGCGGAATCTGATACTCGGAACCATTAACTACTATGGTCTAGGGCAAAAATACACATACCGTGGTAATCGGGCGAGTTTCTGCTTTCAGATGAAACAGCAATTTCACGAGTTCCTCAATCTGTTCGCGAGATATGCGAGTTTGAAATTAAGGAATGGTTGAGAAACCATAAAAATTTTGCAAGTCTCTTACTCGAAACGAATAACTGCAATGGCCTAGGGCAAAAATACACATACCGTTGTAATCGGGCGAGTTTCTGCTTTCAGATTCAACAGGAATTACTCGAGTTTGTCAATCCGTTCGCGAGATATGCGAGTTTGAAGTTAAGGAATGGTTGAGAAACCATAAAAATTTTGCAAGTCTCTTACTCGAAACGAATAACTGCAATGGCCTAGGGCAAAAATACACATACCGTTGTAATCGGGCGAGTTTCTACTTTCAGATGCAACCGGAATTTCTCGAGTTCGTCAATCCGTTCGCGAGATATGGGAGTTTGAAGTTGAGGAGTGGTTGAGGAACCATCAAAATTTTCGGAATCTGATACTCGAAACCAATAACTACAATGACCTAGGGGAAAAGTACACACACCATTGTAATCGGGAGAGTTTATACTTTCAAATGCAACAGGAATTTCTTGAGTTCGTCAATCCGTTCGCGAGATATGGGAGTTTGAAGTTAAGGAACGTTTGAGAAACCATCAAAATTCGCGGAATCTGATACTCGAAACCAATAACTACTATGGTCTAGGGCAAAAATACACATACCGTTGTAATTGGGCGAGTTTCTGCTTTCAGATTCAACAGGAATTACTCGAGTTCGTCAATCCGTTCGCGAGATATGGGAGTTTGAAGTTAAGGAATGGTTGAGAAACCATCAAAATTTTCGGAATCTGATACTCGAAATCAATAACTACTATGGTCTAGTGCAAAAATACACACACCGTTGTAATCGGGCGAGTTTCTGCTTTCAGATGCAACAGGAATTTTTCGAGTTCGTCAATCCGTTCGCGAGATATGCGAGTTTGAAATTGAGGAATGGTTGAGAAACCATCAAAATTTTCGCAAGTCTGATACTCGAAACCAATAACTACAATGGCCTAGGGGAAAAATTCACATACCGTTGTAATCGGGCGAGCTTCTACTTTCAGATGCAACAGGAATTTCTCGAGTTCGTCAATCCGCTCTTGAGATATGGGAGTTTGAATTTAAGGAATGGTTGAGAAACTATCAAAATATGCGGAATCTGATACTCGGAACCATTAACTACTATGGTCTAGGGCAAAAATACACATACCGTGGTAATCGGGCGAGTTTCTGCTTTCAGATGCAACAGGAATTTCTCAAGTTTGTCAATCCGTTCGCGAGATATGCGAGTTTGAAATTGAGGAATGGTTGAGAAACCATCAAAATTTTCGCAAGTCTGATACTCGAAACCAATAACTACAATGACCTAGGGGAAAAACTCACATACCGTTGTAATCGGGCGAGTTTCTGCTTTCAGATGCAACAGCAATTTCACGAGTTCGTCGATCCGTTCGCGAGATATGCGAGTTTGAAATTAAGGAAAGCTTGAGAAGCCATCAAAATTTTCGCAAGTCTGATGCTAGAAACGAATAACTGGAATGGCCTAGGGGAAAAGTACACACGTCATTGTAATCGGGCAAGTTTCTACTTTCAGATGCAACAGGAATATCTCGAGTTCGTCAATCCGTTCGCGAGATATGGGGGCTGAAGTTAAGGAATGGTTGAGAAACCATCAAAATTTTCGGAATCTGATACTCGAAACCAATAACTACTGTGGTCTAGGGCAAAAATACACATACCGTTGTAATCGGGCGAGTTTCTGCTTTCTGATGCAACAGGAATTTCTCGAGTTCGTCAATCCATTCGCGAGATATGCGAGTTTGAAATTAAGGAATGGTTGAGAAGCCATCAAAATTTTCGCAAGTCTGATGCTAGAAACGAATAACTGGAATGGCCTAGGGGAAAAGTACACAATCCATTGTAATCGGGCGAGTTTCTACTTTCAGACGCAACAGGAATTTCTCGAGTTCGTCAATCCGTTCGCGAGATATGGGAGTTTGAAGTTAAGGAATGGTTGAGAAACCATCAAAATTTTCGCAACTCTGATACTCGAAACGAATAACTGGAATGGCCTAGGGGAAAAGCACACACACCATTGTAATCGGGCGAGTTTCTACTTTCAGATGCAACAGGAGTTTCTCGAGTTCGTCAATCCGTTCGCAAGATATGGGGGTTTGAAGTTAAGGTATGGTTGAGAAACCATCAAAATTTTCGCAAGTCTGATTCTCGAAACCAATAACTGGAATGGCCGAGGGGAAAAGTACACACACCATTGTAATCGGGCGAGTTTCTACTTTCAGATGCAATAGGAAATTCTCGAGTTCGTCAATCCGTTCGGGAGATATGGGAGTTTGATGTTATGGAATGGTTGAGAAACCATCAAAATTTTCGCAAGTCTGACACTCGAAAGCAATAACTACAGAGGCCTAGGGGAAAAATACACATACCGTTGTAATCGGGCGAGTATCTGCTTTCATGTGCATCAGGAATTTCTCGAGTTCGTCAATCCGTCCGCGAGATATGGGAGTTTGAAGTTAAGGAATGGTTGAGGAACCATCAAAATTTTCGCAAGTCTGATACTCGATACAAATAACTGGAATGGCCTAGGGGAAAAGTACACAAACCACTGTAATCGGGCAAGTTTCTACTTTCAGATGCAACAGGAATTTCTCGAGTTCGTCAATCCGTCCGCGAGATATGGGAGTTTGAAGTTGAGGAATGGTTGAGAAACCATCAAAATTTTCGCAAGTCTGATACTCGAAACCAATAACTACAATGGCCTAGGGGAAAAATACACATACCGTCGTAATCGGGCGAGTTTCTGCTTTCAGATGCAACAGGAATTTCTCGAGTTCGTCAATCCGTTCGCGAGATATGGGAGTTTGAAGTTAAGGAACGGTTGAGAAACCATCAAAATTTTCGCAAGTCTGATACTCGAAACCAATAACTACAATGGCCTAGGGGAAAAATACACATACCGTTGTAATCCGGCGAGTTTCTGCTTTCAGATGCAACAGGAATTTCTCGAGTTCGTAAATCCGTTCGCGAGATATGTGGGTTTGAAGTTAAGGAATGGTTGAGAGACCATCAAAATTTTCGCAAGTCTGATTCTCGAAACCAATAACTGGAATGGCCTACGGGAAAAGCACACACACCATTGTAATCGGGCGAGTTTCTACTTTCAGATGCAATAGGAAATTCTCGAGTTCGTCAATCCGTTCGCGAGATATGGGAGTTTGAAGTTAAGGAATGGTTGAGAAACCATCAAAATTTTCGCAACTGTGATACTCGAAACGAATAACTGGAATGGCCTAGGGGAAAAGCACACACACCATTGTAATCGGGCGAGTTTCTACTTTCACATGCAACAGGAATTTCTCGAGTTTGTCAATCCGTTCGCGAGATATGGGAGTTTGAAGTTAAGGAATGGTTGAGAAATCATCAAAATTTTCGCTGGTCTGATACTCGAAACCAATAACTGGAGTGGCCTAGGGGAAAAGTACACATACCTTTGTAAACGGGCGAGTTTCCACTTTCCGACGCAACAGGAATTTCACGAGTTCGTCGATCCGTTCGCGAGATATGGGAGCTTGAAGTTAAGGAATGCTTGAGAAACGATCGAAATTTTCGCAAGTCTGACACTCGAAAGCAATAACTACAGAGGCCTAGGGGAAAAATACACATACCGTTGTAATCGGGCGAGTTTCTACTTTCACATGCAACAGGAAATTCTCGAGTTCGTCAATCCGTTCGCGAGATATGGGAGTTTGAAGTTAAGGAATGGTTGAGAAACCATCAAAATTTTCGCAAGTCTAATACTCGAAACCAACAACTACTATGGCCTAGGGCAAAAATGCACATACCGTTGTAATCGGGCGAGTTTCTGCTTTCAGATGCAACAGGAATTTCTCGAGTTCGTCAATCCGTTCGCGAGATATGGGAGTTTGAAGTTAAGGAATGGTTGAGAAATCATCAAAATTTTCGCTGGTCTGATACTCGAAACCAATAACTGGAATGGCCTAGGGGAAAAGTACACATACCTTTGTAATCGGGCGAGTTTCCACTTTCCGACGCAACAGGAATTTCACGAGTTCGTCGATCCGTTCGCGAGATATGGGAGCTTGAAGTTAAGGAATGCTTGAGAAACGATCGAAATTTTCGCAAGTCTAATACTCGAAACCAATAACTACTATGGCCTAGGGCAAAAATGCACATACCGTTGTAATCGGGCGAGTTTCTGCTTTCAGATGCAACAGGAATTTCTCGAGTTCGTCAATCCGTTCGCGAGATATGGGAGTTTGAAGTTAAGGAATGGTTGAGAAATCATCAAAATTTTCGCTGGTCTGATACTCGAAACCAATAACTGGAATGGCCTAGGGGA
Source organism: Ptiloglossa arizonensis (assembly GCF_051014685.1). Classification (NCBI taxonomy): domain Eukaryota; kingdom Metazoa; phylum Arthropoda; class Insecta; order Hymenoptera; family Colletidae; genus Ptiloglossa; species Ptiloglossa arizonensis. The sequence goes on from NW_027479066.1 coordinate 161,723, forward strand.
AAAGTACACATACCTTTGTAATCGGGCGAGTTTCCACTTTCCGACGCAACAGGAATTTCACGAGTTCGTCGATCCGTTCGCGAGATATGGGAGTTTGAAGTTAAGGAGCGGTTGAGAAACCATCAAAATTTTCGCAAGTCTGATACTCGAAACCAATAACTGGAATGGCCTAGGGAAAAGTACACACACCATTGGAATCGGGCGAGCTTCTACTTTCAGATGCAACTAGAATTTCTCTAGATCGTCATTCCGTTCGCGAGATATGGGAGTTTGAAGTTAAGGAATGGTTGAGAAATCATCAAAATTTTCGCAAGTCTGATACTCGAAACCAATAACTACTATTGGCTAGGGCAAAAATACACATGCCGTTGTAAACGGGCCACTTTCTGCTTTCAGATGCAACAGGAATTTCTCGAGTTCGTCATTCCGTTCGCGAGATATGGGTGGTTGAAGTTAAGGAACGGTTGAGAAACCATCAAAATTTTCGAAAGTCTGATACACGAAACCAATAACTACAAAGGCTTAGGGGAAAAATACACATACCGTCGAAATCGGGCGAGTTTCTGCTTTCAGATGCAACAGGAATTTCTCGAGTTCGTCAATCCGTTCGCGAGATATGGGAGTTTGAAGTTAAGGAATGGTTGAGAAACCATCAAAATTTTCGCAAGTCTAATACTCGAAACCAATAACTACTATGGCCTAGGGCAAAAATGCACATACCGTTGTAATCGGGCGAGTTTCTGCTTTCAGATGCAACAGGAATTTCTCGAGTTCGTAAATCCGTTCGCGAGATATGTGGGTTTGAAGTTAAGGAATGGTTGAGAAACCATCAAAATTTTCGCAAGTCTGATTCTCGAAACCAATAACTGGAATGGCCTACGGGAAAAGCACACACACCATTGTAATCGGGCGAGTTTCTACTTTCAGATGCAATAGGAAATTCTCGAGTTCGTCAATCCGTTCGCGAGATATGGGAGTTTGATGTTAAGGAATGGTGGAGAAACCATCAAAATTTTCGCAAGTCTGACACTCGAAAGCAATAACTACAGAGGCCTAGGGGAAAAATACTCATACCGTTGTAATCGGGCGAGTTTCTACCTTCACATGCAACAGGAATTTCTCGAGTTCGTCAATCCGTTCGCGAGATATGGGAGTTTGAAGTTAAGGAATGGTTGAGAAATCATCAAAATTTTCGCTGGTCTGATACTCGAAACCAATAACTGGAATGGCCTAGGGGAAAAGTACACATACCTTTGTAATCGGGCGAGTTTCCACTTTCCGACGCAACAGGAATTTCACGAGTTCGTCGATCCGTTCGCGAGATATGGGAGCTTGAAGTTAAGGAATGCTTGAGAAACGATCGAAATTTTCGCAAGTCTAATACTCGAAACCAATAACTACTATGGCCTAGGGCAAAAATGCACATACCGTTGTAATCGGGCGAGTTTCTGCTTTCAGATGCAACAGGAATTTCTCGAGTTCGTCAATCCGTTCGCGAGATATGGGAGTTTGAAGTTAAGGAATGGTTGAGAAATCATCAAAATTTTCGCTGGTCTGATACTCGAAACCAATAACTGGAATGGCCTAGGGGAAAAGTACACATACCTTTGTAATCGGGCGAGTTTCCACTTTCCGACGCAACAGGAATTTCACGAGTTCGTCGATCCGTTCGCGAGATATGGGAGTTTGAAGTTAAGGAGCGGTTGAGAAACCATCAAAATTTTCGCAAGTCTGATACTCGAAACCAATAACTGGAATGGCCTAGGGAAAAGTACACACACCATTGTAATCGGGCGAGCTTCTACTTTCAGATGCAACTAGAATTTCTCGAGTTCGTCATTCCGTTCGCGAGATATGGGAGTTTGAAGTTAAGGAATGGTTGAGAAATCATCAAAATTTTCGCAAGTCTGATACTCGAAACCAATAACTACTATTGGCTAGGGCAAAAATACACATGCCGTTGTAAACGGGCCACTTTCTGCTTTCAGATGCAACAGGAATTTCTCGAGTTCGTCCTTCCGTTCGCGAGATATGGGTGGTTGAAGTTAAGGAACGGTTGAGAAACCATCAAAATTTTCGAAAGTCTGATACACGAAACCAATAACTACAAAGGCTTAGGGGAAAAATACACATACCGTTGTAATCGGGCGAGTATCTGCTTTCAGATGCAACAGGAATTTCTCGAGTTCGTCATTCTGTTCGCGAGATATGGGAGTTTGAAGTTAAGAAATGGTTGAGAAACCATGAAAATTTTCGCAAGTCTGATACACGAAACCAATAACTACTATGGCCTAGGGCAAAAATACACATACCATTGTAATCGGGCGAGATTCTGCTTTCAGATGCAAGAGGAATTTCTCGAGTTCGTCAATCCGTGCGCGAGATATGGGAGTTTGAAGTTAAGGAATGGTTGAGATACCAACAAAATTTTCGCTGGTCTGATACTCGAAACCAATAACTGGAATGACCTAGGGGAAAAGCACACACATGATTGTAATCGGGCGAGTTTCTACTTTCAGATGCAACAGGAATTTCTCGAGTTCGTCAATCCGTTCGCGAGATATGGGAGTTTGAAGTTAAAGAATGGTTGAGAAACTATCAAAATTTTCGCAAGTCTGATACTCGAAACCAATAACTACTATGGCCTAGGGCAAAAATACACATACCACTGTAATCGGGCGAGATTCTGCTTTCAGATGCAACAGGAATTTCTCGAGCTCGTCAATCCGTTCGCGAGATATGGGACTTTGAAGTTAAGGAATGGTTGCGAAACCATCAAAATTTTCGCTGGTGTGTTACCCGAAACCAATAACTGGAATGGCCTAGGGGAAAAGTACACACAACATTGTAATCGGGCGAGTTTCTACTTTCAGATGCAACAGGAATTTTTCGAGATCGTCATTCCGTTCGCGAGATATGGGAGTTTGAAGTTAAGGAATGCTTGAGAAACCATCAAAATTTTCGCAAGTCTGATACGCGAAACCAATAACTACAAAGGCCTAGGGGAAAAATATACATACCTTTGTAATCGGGCGAGTTTCTACTTTCAGATGCAACAGGAATTTCTCGAGTTCGTCAATCCGTTCGCGAGATATGGGAGATTGAATTTAAGGAATGGTTGAGAAAACATCAAAATTTTCGCAATTCTGATACTCGAAACCAGTAACTGGCATGACCTACGGGAAAAGTACACACACCATTGTAATCGGGCGAGCTTGTACTTTCAGAAGCAACAGGAATTTCTCGAGTTCGTCATTCCGTTCACGAGATATGGGAGTTTGAAGTTAAGGAATGGTTGAGAAACCATCAAAATTTTCGCAAGTCTGATACTCGAAACCAATAACTACAATGGCCTACGTGAAAAATACACATACCGTTGTAATCGGGCGAGTATCTGCTTCATATGCAACAGGAATTTCTCGAGTTCGTCAATCCGTCCGCGAGATATGGGAGTTTGAAGTTAAGGAATGGTTGAGAAACTATCAAAATTTTTGCAAGGCTGATACTCGAAAACAATAACTACAATGGCCTAGGGGAAAAATACACATACCGTTGTAATCGGGCGAGTATCTGCTTTCAGATGCAACAGGAATTTCTAGAGTTCGTCAATCCGTTCGTGAGATATGTGTGTTTGAAGTTAAGGAATGGTTGAGAAACCATCAAAATTTTCGCAAGTCTGACACTCGAGACCAATAACTACTATGGCCTAGGGCAAAAATTCACATACCGCTGTAATCGGGCGGGTTTCTGCTGTCAGATGCAGCAGGACTTTCTCGAGTTCGTCAATCCGTTCGCGAGATATGGGGTTTGAAGATTAGGAATGGTTGAGAAACCATCAAAATTTTCGCAAGTCTGATACTCGAAACCAATAACTACTATGTCCTAGGGCAAAAATACACACACCGCTGTAATGGGGCGGGTTTCTGTTTTCAGATGCAGCAGGACTTTCTCGAGTTCGTCAATCCGTTCGCGAGATATGGGGGTTTGAAGATAAGGAATGGTTGAGAAACAATTAAAATTTTCGCAAGTCTGATACTCGATACCAATAACTGGAATGGCCTAGGGGAAAAGTACACACACCATTGTATTCGGGCGAGTTTCTGCTTTTAGATGCAACAGGAATTTCTCGGGTTCGTCAATCCGTTCGTGAGATATGGGAGTTTGAAGTTAAGGAGTGGTTGAGAAACCATCCAAATTTTCGCAAGTCTGAAACTCGAAACCAATAACTACTATTTCCTAGGGCAAAAATTCACATACCGTTGTGATCGGGCGAGTTTCTGCTTTCATATGCAACAGGAATATCTCGAGTTCGTCATTCCGTTCGCGAGATATGGGAGTTTGAAGTTAAGAAATGGTTGAGAAACCATGAAAATTTTCGCAAGTCTGATACTCGATACCACTAACTGGAATGGCCTAGGGGAAAAGTACACACACCATTGTAATCGGGCGAGATTCTGCTTTCAGATGCAAGAGGAATTTCTCGAGTTCGTCAATCCGTGCGCGAGATATGGGAGTTTGAAGTTAAGGAATGGTTGAGATACCAACAAAATTTTCGCTGGTCTGATACTCGAAACCAATAACTGGAATGACCTAGGGGAAAAGCACACACATGATTGTAATCGGGCGAGTTTCTACTTTCTGATGCAACAGGAATTTCTCGAATTCGTCAATCCGTTCGCGAGATATGGGGGTTTGAAGATAAGGAATGGTTGAGAAACAATTAAAATTTTCGCAAGTCTGATACTCGATACCAATAACTGGAATGGCCTAGGGGAAAAGTACACACACCATTGTATTCGGGCGTGTTTCTGCTTTTAGATGCAACAGGAATTTCTCGGGTTCGTCAATCCGTTCGTGAGATATGGGAGTTTGAAGTTAAGGAGTGGTTGAGAAACCATCCAAATTTTCGCAAGTCTGAAACTCGAAACCAATAACTACTATTTCCTAGGGCAAAAATTCACATACCGATGTGATCGGGCGAGTTTCTGCTTTCATATGCAAGAGGAATATCTCGAGTTCGTCATTCCGTTCGCGAGATATGGGAGTTTGAAGTTAAGAAATGGTTGAGAAACCATGAAAATTTTCGCAAGTCTGATACTCGATACCACTAACTGGAATGGCCTAGGGGAAAAGTACACACACCATTGTATTCGGGCGAGTTTCTACTTTCAGATGCAACAGGAATATCTCGAGTTCGTCAATCCGTTCGCGAGATATGGGGGTTTGAAGATAAGGAATGGTTGAGAAACAATCAAAATTTTCGCAAGTCTGATACTCGAAACCAATAACTGGAATGGCCTAGGGCAAAAATTCACATAACGTTGTAATCGGGCGAATTTCTGCTTTCAGATGCAACAGGAATTTCTCGAGTTCGTCAAACCGTTCGCGAGATATGGGAGTTTGATGTTGAAGAATGGCTGAGAAATCATCAAAATTTTCGCTGGTCTGATACTCGAAACCAATAACTGGAATGGCCTAGGGGAAAAGTACACATATCTTTGTAATCGGGCGAGTTTCCACTTTCAGACGCAACAGGAATTTCTCGAGTTCGTCAATCCGTTCGCGAGATATGGGAGTTTGAATTTAAGGAATGGTTGAGAAACTATCAAAATTTTTGCAAGGCTGATACTCGAAAACAATAACTACAATGGCCTAGGGGAAAAATACACATACCGTTGTAATCGGGCGAGTATCTGCTTTCAGATGCAACAGGAATTTCTAGAGTTCGTCAATCCGTTCGTGAGATATGTGTGTTTGAAGTTAAGGAATGGTTGAGAAACCATCAAAATTTTCGCAAGTCTGATACTCGAAACCAATAACTACTATGGCCTAGGGCAAAAATACACACACCGATGTAATCGTGCGGGTTTCTGTTTTCAGACGCAGCAGGACTTTCTCAAGTTCGTCAATCCGTTCGCAAGATATGGGGGTTTGAAGATAAGGAATGGTTGAGAAACAATCAAAATTTTCGCAAGTCTGATACTCGAAACCAATAACTGGAATGGCCTAGGGAAGAGTACACACACCATTGTAATCGGGCGTGTTTCTGCTTTCAGATGCAGCAGGACTTTCTCGAGTTCGTCAATCCGTTCGCGAGATATGGGGTTTGAAGATAAGGAATGGTTGAGAAACCATGAAAATTTTCGCAAGTCTGATACTCGAAACCAATAACTGCAATGGCCTACGTGAAAAATACACATACCGTTGTAATCGGGCGAGTATCTGCTTTCATATGCAACAGGAATTTCTCGAGTTCGTCAATCCGTCCGCGAGATATGGGAGTTTGAAACTAAAGAATGGTTGAGAAACCATCAAAATTTTCGCAAGTCTGATACCCGAAAACAATAACTAAAATGGCCTAGGGGAAAAATACTCATACCGTCGTAATGGGCGAGTATCTGCTTTCAGATTCAACAGGAATTTTTCGAGTTCGTCAATCCGTTCGCGGGATATGGGCGTTCGAAGATAAGGAATGGTTGAGTAACCATGAAAATTTTCGCAAGTCTGATACTCGAAACCAAGAACTGGAATGGCCTAGGGAAAAGTACACACACCATTGTAATCGGGCGAGCTTCTACTTTCAGATGCAACAGGAATTTCTCGAGTTCGTCATTCCGTTCGCGAGATATGGGAGTTTGAAGTTAAGAAATGGTTGAGAAACCATGAAAATTTTCGCAAGTCTGATACTCGAAACCTATAACTACAATGGCCTAGGGGAACATTCACATACCGTTGTAATCGGGCGAGTTTCTGCTTTCAGATGCAACAGGAATTACCGGAGTTCGTCAATCCGTTCGCGAGGTATGGGAGTTTGAAGTTAAGGAAATGGTTGAGAAACCATGAAAATTCTCGCAAGTCTGATACTCGAAACCAATAACTGGAATGGCCTAGGGAAAAGTACACACACCATTGTAATCGGGCGAGCTTCTACTTTCAGATGCAACAGGAATTTCTCGAGTTCGTCATTCCGTTCGCGAGATATGGGAGTTTGAAGTTAAGAAATGGTTGAGAAACCATGAAAATTTTCGCAAGTCTGATACTCGATACCACTAACTGGAATGGCCTAGGGGAAAAGTACACACACCATTGTATTCGGGCGAGTTTCTACTTTCAGATACAACAGGAATATCTCGAGTTCGTCAATCCGTTCGCGAGATATGGGAGTTTGAAGTTAAGAAATGGTTGAGAAACCATGAAAATTTTCGCAAGTCTGATACTCGAAACCAATAACTACAATGGCCTACGTGAAAAATACACATACCGTTGTAATCGGGCGAGTATCTGCTTTCATATGCAACAGGAATTTCTCGAGTTCGTCAATCCGTCCGCGAGATATGGGAGTTTGAAATTAAAGAATGGTTGAGAAACCATCAAAATTTTCGCAAGTCTGATACTCGAAACCAATAACTAAAATGGCCTAGGGGAAAAATACTCATACCGTCGTAATGGGCGAGTATCTGCTTTCAGATTCAACAGGAATTTCTCGAGTTCGTCAATCCGTTCGCGAGATATGGGCGTTCGAAGATAAGGAATGGTTGAGAAACCATGAAAATTTTCGCAAGTCTGATACTCGAAACCAAGAACTGGAATGGCCTAGGGAAAAGTACACACACCATTGTAATCGGGCGAGCTTCTACTTTCAGATGCAACAGGAATTTCTCGAGTTCGTCATTCCGTTCGCGAGATATGGGAGTTTGAAGTTAAGAAATGGTTGAGAAACCATGAAAATTTTCGCAAGTCTGATACTCGAAACCAATAACTACAATGGCCTAGGGGAACATTCACATACCGTTGTAATCGGGCGAGTTTCTGCTTTCAGATGCAACAGGAATTACCGGAGTTCGTCAATCCGTTCGCGAGGTATGGGCGTTCGAAGATAAGGAATGGTTGAGTAACCATGAAAATTTTCGCAAGTCTGATACTCGAAACCAAGAACTGGAATGGCCTAGGGAAAAGTACACACACCATTGTAATCGGGCGAGCTTCTACTTTCAGATGCAACAGGAATTTCTCGAGTTCGTCATTCCGTTCGCGAGATATGGGAGTTTGAAGTTAAGAAATGGTTGAGAAACCATGAAAATTTTCGCAAGTCTGATACTCGAAACCAATAACTACAATGGCCTAGGGGAACATTCACATACCGCTGTAATCGGGCGGGTTTCTGCTGTCAGATGCAGCAGGACTTTCTCGAGTTCGTCAATCCGTTCGCGAGATATGGGGTTTGAAGATTAGGAATGGTTGAGAAGCCATCAAAATTTTCGCAAGTCTGATACTCGAAACCAATAACTACTATGTCCTAGGGCAAAAATACACACACCGCTGTAATGGGGCGGGTTTCTGTTTTCAGATGCAGCAGGACTTTCTCGAGTTCGTCAATCCGTTCGCGAGATATGGGGGTTTGAAGATAAGGAATGGTTGAGAAACAATTAAAATTTTCGCAAGTCTGATACTCGATACCAATAACTGGAATGGCCTAGGGGAAAAGTACACACACCATTGTATTCGGGCGAGTTTCTGCTTTTAGATGCAACAGGAATTTCTCGGGTTCGTCAATCCGTTCGTGAGATATGGGAGTTTGAAGTTAAGGAGTGGTTGAGAAACCATCCAAATTTTCGCAAGTCTGAAACTCGAAACCAATAACTACTATTTCCTAGGGCAAAAATTCACATACCGTTGTGATCGGGCGAGTTTCTGCTTTCATATGCAACAGGAATATCTCGAGTTCGTCATTCCGTTCGCGAGATATGGGAGTTTGAAGTTAAGAAATGGTTGAGAAACCATGAAAATTTTCGCAAGTCTGATACTCGATACCACTAACTGGAATGGCCTAGGGGAAAAGTACACACACCATTGTAATCGGGCGAGATTCTGCTTTCAGATGCAAGAGGAATTTCTCGAGTTCGTCAATCCGTGCGCGAGATATGGGAGTTTGAAGTTAAGGAATGGTTGAGATACCAACAAAATTTTCGCTGGTCTGATACTCGAAACCAATAACTGGAATGACCTAGGGGAAAAGCACACACATGATTGTAATCGGGCGAGTTTCTACTTTCTGATGCAACAGGAATTTCTCGAATTCGTCAATCCGTTCGCGAGATATGGGGGTTTGAAGATAAGGAATGGTTGAGAAACAATTAAAATTTTCGCAAGTCTGATACTCGATACCAATAACTGGAATGGCCTAGGGGAAAAGTACACACACCATTGTATTCGGGCGTGTTTCTGCTTTTAGATGCAACAGGAATTTCTCGGGTTCGTCAATCCGTTAGTGAGATATGGGAGTTTGAAGTTAAGGAGTGGTTGAGAAACCATCCAAATTTTCGCAAGTCTGAAACTCGAAACCAATAACTACTATTTCCTAGGGCAAAAATTCACATACCGATGTGATCGGGCGAGTTTCTGCTTTCATATGCAAGAGGAATATCTCGAGTTCGTCATTCCGTTCGCGAGATATGGGAGTTTGAAGTTAAGAAATGGTTGAGAAACCATGAAAATTTTCGCAAGTCTGATACTCGATACCACTAACTGGAATGGCCTAGGGGAAAAGTACACACACCATTGTATTCGGGCGAGTTTCTACTTTCAGATGCAACAGGAATATCTCGAGTTCGTCAATCCGTTCGCGAGATATGGGGGTTTGAAGATAAGGAATGGTTGAGAAACAATCAAAATTTTCGCAAGTCTGATACTCGAAACCAATAACTGGAATGGCCTAGGGCAAAAATTCACATAACGTTGTAATCGGGCGAATTTCTGCTTTCAGATGCAACAGGAATTTCTCGAGTTCGTCAAACCGTTCGCGAGATATGGGAGTTTGATGTTGAAGAATGGCTGAGAAATCATCAAAATTTTCGCTGGTCTGATACTCGAAACCAATAACTGGAATGGCCTAGGGGAAAAGTACACATATCTTTGTAATCGGGCGAGTTTCCACTTTCAGACGCAACAGGAATTTCTCGAGTTCGTCAATCCGTTCGCGAGATATGGGAGTTTGAATTTAAGGAATGGTTGAGAAACTATCAAAATTTTTGCAAGGCTGATACTCGAAAACAATAACTACAATGGCCTAGGGGAAAAATACACATACCGTTGTAATCGGGCGAGTATCTGCTTTCAGATGCAACAGGAATTTCTAGAGTTCGTCAATCCGTTCGTGAGATATGTGTGTTTGAAGTTAAGGAATGGTTGAGAAACCATCAAAATTTTCGCAAGTCTGATACTCGAAACCAATAACTACTATGGCCTAGGGCAAAAATACACACACCGATGTAATCGTGCGGGTTTCTGTTTTCAGACGCAGCAGGACTTTCTCAAGTTCGTCAATCCGTTCGCAAGATATGGGGGTTTGAAGATAAGGAATGGTTGAGAAACAATCAAAATTTTCGCAAGTCTGATACTCGAAACCAATAACTGGAATGGCCTAGGGAAGAGTACACACACCATTGTAATCGGGCGTGTTTCTGCTTTCAGATGCAGCAGGACTTTCTCGAGTTCGTCAATCCGTTCGCGAGATATGGGGTTTGAAGATAAGGAATGGTTGAGAAACCATGAAAATTTTCGCAAGTCTGATACTCGAAACCAATAACTACAATGGCCTACGTGAAAAATACACATACCGTTGTAATCGGGCGAGTATCTGCTTTCATATGCAACAGGAATTTCTCGAGTTCGTCAATCCGTCCGCGAGATATGGGAGTTTGAAACTAAAGAATGGTTGAGAAACCATCAAAATTTTCGCAAGTCTGATACCCGAAAACAATAACTAAAATGGCCTAGGGGAAAAATACTCATACCGTCGTAATGGGCGAGTATCTGCTTTCAGATTCAACAGGAATTTTTCGAGTTCGTCAATCCGTTCGCGGGATATGGGCGTTCGAAGATAAGGAATGGTTGAGTAACCATGAAAATTTTCGCAAGTCTGATACTCGAAACCAAGAACTGGAATGGCCTAGGGAAAAGTACACACACCATTGTAATCGGGCGAGCTTCTACTTTCAGATGCAACAGGAATTTCTCGAGTTCGTCATTCCGTTCGCGAGATATGGGAGTTTGAAGTTAAGAAATGGTTGAGAAACCATGAAAATTTTCGCAAGTCTGATACTCGAAACCTATAACTACAATGGCCTAGGGGAACATTCACATACCGTTGTAATCGGGCGAGTTTCTGCTTTCAGATGCAACAGGAATTACCGGAGTTCGTCAATCCGTTCGCGAGGTATGGGAGTTTGAAGTTAAGGAAATGGTTGAGAAACCATGAAAATTCTCGCAAGTCTGATACTCGAAACCAATAACTGGAATGGCCTAGGGAAAAGTACACACACCATTGTAATCGGGCGAGCTTCTACTTTCAGATGCAACAGGAATTTCTCGAGTTCGTCATTCCGTTCGCGAGATATGGGAGTTTGAAGTTAAGAAATGGTTGAGAAACCATGAAAATTTTCGCAAGTCTGATACTCGATACCACTAACTGGAATGGCCTAGGGGAAAAGTACACACACCATTGTATTCGGGCGAGTTTCTACTTTCAGATACAACAGGAATATCTCGAGTTCGTCAATCCGTTCGCGAGATATGGGAGTTTGAAGTTAAGAAATGGTTGAGAAACCATGAAAATTTTCGCAAGTCTGATACTCGAAACCAATAACTACAATGGCCTACGTGAAAAATACACATACCGTTGTAATCGGGCGAGTATCTGCTTTCATATGCAACAGGAATTTCTCGAGTTCGTCAATCCGTCCGCGAGATATGGGAGTTTGAAATTAAAGAATGGTTGAGAAACCATCAAAATTTTCGCAAGTCTGATACTCGAAACCAATAACTAAAATGGCCTAGGGGAAAAATACTCATACCGTCGTAATGGGCGAGTATCTGCTTTCAGATTCAACAGGAATTTCTCGAGTTCGTCAATCCGTTCGCGAGATATGGGCGTTCGAAGATAAGGAATGGTTGAGAAACCATGAAAATTTTCGCAAGTCTGATACTCGAAACCAAGAACTGGAATGGCCTAGGGAAAAGTACACACACCATTGTAATCGGGCGAGCTTCTACTTTCAGATGCAACAGGAATTTCTCGAGTTCGTCATTCCGTTCGCGAGATATGGGAGTTTGAAGTTAAGAAATGGTTGAGAAACCATGAAAATTTTCGCAAGTCTGATACTCGAAACCAATAACTACAATGGCCTAGGGGAACATTCACATACCGTTGTAATCGGGCGAGTTTCTGCTTTCAGATGCAACAGGAATTACCGGAGTTCGTCAATCCGTTCGCGAGGTATGGGCGTTCGAAGATAAGGAATGGTTGAGTAACCATGAAAATTTTCGCAAGTCTGATACTCGAAACCAAGAACTGGAATGGCCTAGGGAAAAGTACACACACCATTGTTATCGGGCGAGCTTCTACTTTCAGATGCAACAGGAATTTCTCGAGTTCGTGATTCCGTTGGCGAGATATGGTAGTTTGAAGTTAAGAAATGGTTGAGAAACCATGAAAATTTTCGCAAGTCTGATACTGGATACCAATAACTGGAATGGCCTAGGGGAAAAATACACACACCATTGTAATCGGGCGAGTTTCTACTTTCAGATGCAACAGGAATTTCTCGAGTTCGTCAATCCGTTCGCGAGATATGGGAGTTTGAAATTAAGGAACGGTTGAGAAACCATCAAAATTTTCGCACGTCTGATACTCGAGACCAATAACTATGGCCTAGGGCAAAAATTCACATACCGTTGTAATCGGGCGAGTTTCTGCTTTCAGATGCAACAGGAATTTCTCGAGTTCGTCAATCCGTCCGCGAGATATGGGAGTTTGAAGTTAAGGAATGGTTGAGAAACCATCAAAATTTTCGCAAGTCTGATACTCGAGACCAATAACTACTATGGCCTAGTGCAAAAATTCACATACCCTTGTAATCGGGCGAGTTTCTGCTTTCAGATGCAACAGGAATTTCTCGAGTTCGTCAATCCGTTCGCGAGATATGGGAGTTTGAAGTTAAAGAATGGTTGAGAAATCATCAAAATTTTCGCTGGTCTGATACTCGAAACCAATAACTGGAATGGCCATGGGGAAAAGTACACATACCTTTGTAATCGGGCGAGTTTCCACTTTCAGACGCAACAGGAATTTCTCGAGTTCGTCAATCCGTTCGCGAGATATGGGGGTTTGAAGATAAGGAATGGTTGAGAAACAACCAAAATTTTCGCAAGTCTGATACTCGAAACCAATAACTGGAATGGCCTAGGGGAAAAATTCACATACCGCTGTAATCGGGCGTGTTTCTGCTTTCAGATGCAGCAGGACTTTCTCGAGTTCGTCAATCCGTCCGCGAGATACGGGAGTTTGAAGTTAAGGAATGGTTGAGAAACCATCAAAATTTTCGCAAGTCTGATACTCGAAACCAATAACTACAATGGCCTACGTGAAAAATACACATACCGTTGTAATCGGGCGAGTATCTGCTTTCAGATTCAACAGGAATTTCTCGAGTTCGTCAATCCGTTCGCGAGATTTTGGAGTTTGAAGTTAAGAAATGGTTGAGAAACCATCAAAATTTTCGCAAGTCTGATACTCGAAACCAATAACTACTATGGCCTAGGGCAAAAATACACACACCGATGTAATCGGGCGGGTTTCTGTTTTCAGACGCAGCAGGACTTTCTCGAGTTCGTCAATCCGTTCGCGAGATATGGGAGTTTGAAATTAAGGAATGGTTGAGAAACCATCAAAATTTTCGCAAGTCTGATACTCGAGACCAATAACTATGGCCTAGGGCAAAAATTCACATACCGTTGTAATCGGGCGAGTTTCCACTTTCAGACGCAACAGGAATTTCTCGAGTTCGTCAATCCGTTCGCGAGATATGGGGTTTGAAGATAAGGAATGGTTGAGAAACCATCAAAATTTTCGCAAGTCTGATACTCGAAACCAATAACTACTATGGCCTAGGGGAAAAATACACACACCATTGTAATCGTGCGGGTTTCTGTTTTCAGACGCAGCAGGACTTTCTCGAGTTCGTCAATCCGTTCGCGAGATATGGGGGTTTGAAGATAAGGAATGGTTGAGAAACAACCAAAATTTTCGCAAGTCTGATACTCGAAACCAATAACTGGAATGGCCTAGGGGAAAAATTCACATACCGCTGTAATCGGGCGTGTTTCTGCTTTCAGATGCAGCAGGACTTTCTCGAGTTCGTCAATCCGTCCGCGAGATACGGGAGTTTGAAGTTAAGGAATGGTTGAGAAACCATCAAAATTTTCGCAAGTCTGATACTCGAAACCAATAACTACAATGGCCTACGTGAAAAATACACACACCATTGTAATCGGGCGAGTTTCTACTTTCAGATGCAACAGGAATTTCTCGAGTTCGTGATTCCGTTGGCGAGATATGGTAGTTTGAAGTTAAGAAATGGTTGAGAAACCATGAAAATTTTCGCAAGTCTGATACTGGATACCAATAACTGGAATGGCCTAGGGGAAAAATACACACACCATTGTAATCGGGCGAGTTTCTACTTTCAGATGCAACAGGAATTTCTCGAGTTCGTCAATCCGTTCGCGAGATATGGGAGTTTGAAATTAAGGAATGGTTGAGAAACCATCAAAATTTTCGCAAGTCTGATACTCGAGACCAATAACTATGGCCTAGGGCAAAAATTCACATACCGTTGTAATTGGGCGAGTTTCCACTTTCAGACGCAACAGGAATTTCTCGAGTTCGTCAATCCGTTCGCGAGATATGGGGTTTGAAGATAAGGAATGGTTGAGAAACCATCAAAATTTTCGCAAGTCTGATACTCGAAACCAATAACTACTATGGCCTAGGGGAAAAATACACACACCATTGTGTTCGGCGAGTTTCTGCTTTCAGATGCAATAAAAATTTCTCGAGTTCGTCAATCCGTCCGCGAGATACGGGAGTTTGAAGTTAAGGAATGGTTGAGAAACCATCAAAATTTTCGCAAGTCTGATACTCGAAACCAATAACTACAATGGCCTACGTGAAAAATACACATACCGTTGTAATCGGGCGAGTATCAGCTTTCAGATTCAACAGGAATTTCTCGAGTTCGTCAATCCGTTCGCGAGATATGGGGGTTTGAAGATAAGGAATGGTTGAGAAACAATCAAAATTTTCGCAAGTCTGATACTCGAAACCAATAACTGGAATGGCCTAGGGAAAAGTACACACACCATTGTAATCGGGCGTGTTTCTGCTTTCATATGCAACAGGAATTTTTCGAGTTCGTCATTCCGTTCGCGAGATATGGGAGTTTGAAGTTAAGGAAATGGTTGAGAAACCATGAAAATTCTCGCAAGTCTGATACTCGAAACCAATAACTGGAATGGCCTAGGGGAAAAGTACACACACCATTGTAATCGGGCGAGTTTCTACTTTCAAATGCAACAGGAATTTTTCGAGTTCGCCAATCCGTTCGCGAGATATGGGAGTTTGAAGTTAACGAATGGTTGGGAAACCACAAAATTTTCGCAATTCTGATGCTAGAAACGAATATACTGGAATGGCCTAGGGGAAAAGTACACACACCATTGCAATCGGGCGGGTTTCTGTTTTCAGATGCAATAGGAATTTCTCGAGTTCGTCAATCCGTTCGCGAGATATGGGAGATTGAAGTTAAGGAATAGTTGAGAAAACATCAAAATGTTCGCGAGTCTGATACTCGAAACCAATAACTACTATGGCCTAGGGCAAAAATACACATACCGTTGTAATCGGGCGAGTTTCTGCTTTCAGACGCAACAGGAATTTCTCGAGTTCGTCAATCCGTTCGCAAGATATGGGAGTTTGAAGTTAAGGAATGGTTGAGCATAATTTTCGCAATTCTGATGCTAGAAACGAATAACTGGAATGGCCTAGGGGAAAAAGTACCCACACCATTGTAATCGGGCGAGTTTCTACTTTCAGATGCAACAGAAATTTCTCGAGATCGTCAATCTGTTCGCGATATATGCGAGCTTGAAGTTAAGGAATGGTTGAGAAACCACCAAAATTTTCGCAAGTCTGGTACTCGAGACCAATAACTTCTATGGCGTAGGGCAAAAATACACATACCGTTGTAATCGGGCGAGCTTCTGCTTTCAGATGCAACAGGAATTTCTCGAGTTCGTCAATCCGTTCGCGAGATATGGGAGTTTGAGGTAAAGGAATGGTTGAGAAACCATCAAAATTTTCGCAAGTCTGATACTCGAAACCAATATCTACAATGGCCTAGGGGAAAAATTCACATACCATTGTAATCGGGAGAGTTTCTACGTTCAGATGCAACAGAAATTTTCCGGATTCGCCAATCCGTTCGCGAAATATCAGAGTTTAGACTTAAGAGATGGTTGAGAAACCATCAAAATTTTCGCAATGCTGAAACTCGAAACCAATAACTGGAACGGCCTAGGGGAAAAGGACACACACCATTGTATTCGGGCGAGTTTCCACTTTCAGATGCAACAGGAATTTCTCGAGTTCGTCAATCCGTTCGCGAGATATGGGAGTTTGAAGTTAAGGAATGGTTGAGGAACCATAAAAATTTTCGCAAATCTGATACTCGAAACCAATAACTACTATGGCCTAGGTCAAAAATACACATACCGTTGTAATCGGGCGAGTTTCTGCTTTCAGATGCAGCAGAAATTTTTCGGATTCGTCAATCCGTTCGGGAGATATGGGAGTTTGAAGTTAAGGAATGTTTGAGCAACCGCCAAAATTTTCGCCGTCTGATACTCCAAATCAATAACTACAAAGTCCTAGGGGGAAAATACACATACCGTTGTATTCGGGCGAGTTTCTGCTTTCTGATGCAATAGGAACTTCTCGAGTTCGTCAATCCGTTCGCGAGATATGGGAGTTTGAAAATACGGAATGCTTGAGAAACCATCAAAATTTTCGCAAGTCTGATACTCGAAAACAATAACTGGAATAGCCTAGGGGAAAAGTACACACACCATTGTATTCGGGCGAGTTTCTACTTTCAGATGAAATAGGAAATTCTGGAGTTCGTCAATCCGTTCGCGAGATATGGGAGTTTCACGTTAAGGAATGGTTGAGAAACCATCAAAATTTTCGAAAGTCTGACACTCGAAACCTATAACTACTATGGCCTAGGGCAATAATACACATAGCATTGTAATCGGGCGAGGTTCTGCTTTCAGATGCAACAGGAATTTCTCGAGCTCGTCAATCGGTTCGCGAGATATGGAAGTTTGAAGTCAAGGAATGGTTGAGAAACAATCAAAATTTTCTCTGGTCTGATACTCGAAACCAATAACTGGAATGGCCTAGGGGAAAAGTACACACACCATTGTAATCGGGCGGGTTTCTGCTTTCAGATGCAACAGGAATTTCTCGAGTTCGTCAATCCGTTCGCGAGATATGGGAGATTGAAGTTAAGGAATAGTTGAGAAAACATCAAAATGTTCGCGAGTCTGATACTCGAAACCAATAACTACTATGGCCTAGGGCAAAAATACACATACCGTTGTAATCGGGCGAGTTTCTGCTTTCAGATGCAACAGGAATTTCTCGAGCTCGTCAATCCGTTCGCGAGATATGGGAGATTGAAGTTAAGGAATAGTTGAGAAAACATCAAAATGTTCGCGAGTCTGATACTCGAAACCAATAACTACTACGGCCTAGGGCAAAAATACACATACAGTTGTAATCGGGCGAGTTTCTGCTTTCATATGCAACAGGAATTTCTCGACTTCGTCAATCCGTTCGCGAGATAAGGAAGTTTGAAGTTAAGGACTGGTCGAGAAACCATCAAAATTTTCCATGGTCTGATACTCGAAACCGATAACTACTATGCCCTAGGGCAAAAATACACATACCGTTGTAATCGGGCGAGTTTCTACTTTCAGATGCAACAGGAATTTCTCGAGTTCGTCAATCCGTTCGCGAGATATGGGAGTTTGAAGTTAAGGAATGGTTGAGCAAAATTTTCGCAATTCTGATGCTAGAAACGAATAACTGGAATGGCCTAGGGGAAAAAGTACACACACAATTGTAATCGGGCGAGTTTCTACTTTCAGATGCAACAGAAATTTCTCGTGATCGTCAATCTGTTCGCGAAATATGGGAGTTTGAAGTTAAGGAATGGTTGAGAAACCACCAAAATTTTCGCAAGTCTGGTACTCGAGACCAATAACTTCTATGGCGTAGGGCAAAAATACACATACCGTTGTAATCGGGCGAGCTCCTGCTTTCAGATGCAACAGGAATTTCTCGAGTTCGTCAATCCGTTCGCGAGATATGGGAGTTTGAAGTAAAGGAATGGTTGAGAAACCATCAAAATTTTCGCAATGCTGATACTCGAAACAAATAACTGGAACGGCCTAGGGGAAAAGGACACACATCATTGTATTCGGGCGAGTTTCCACTTTCAGATGCAACAGGAATTTCTCGAGTTCGTCAATCCGTTCGCGAGATATGGGAGTTTGAAGTTAACGAATGGTTGGGAAACCACAAAATTTTCGCAATTCTGATGCTAGAAACGAATATACTGGAATGGCCTAGGGGAAAAGTACACACACCATTGCAATCGGGCGGGTTTCTGTTTTCAGATGCAATAGGAATTTCTCGAGTTCGTCAATCCGTTCGCGAGATATGGGAGATTGAAGTTAAGGAATAGTTGAGAAAACATCAAAATGTTCGCGAGTCTGATACTCGAAACCAATAACTACTATGGCCTAGGGCAAAAATACACATACCGTTGTAATCGGGCGAGTTTCTGCTTTCAGACGCAACAGGAATTTCTCGAGTTCGTCAATCCGTTCGCAAGATATGGGAGTTTGAAGTTAAGGAATGGTTGAGCATAATTTTCGCAATTCTGATGCTAGAAACGAATAACTGGAATGGCCTAGGGGAAAAAGTACCCACACCATTGTAATCGGGCGAGTTTCTACTTTCAGATGCAACAGAAATTTCTCGAGATCGTCAATCTGTTCGCGATATATGCGAGTTTGAAGTTAAGGAATGGTTGAGAAACCACCAAAATTTTCGCAAGTCTGGTACTCGAGACCAATAACTTCTATGGCGTAGGGCAAAAATACACATACCGTTGTAATCGGGCGAGCTTCTGCTTTCAGATGCAACAGGAATTTCTCGAGTTCGTCAATCCGTTCGCGAGATATGGGAGTTTGAGGTAAAGGAATGGTTGAGAAACCATCAAAATTTTCGCAAGTCTGATACTCGAAACCAATATCTACAATGGCCTAGGGGAAAAATTCACATACCATTGTAATCGGGAGAGTTTCTACGTTCAGATGCAACAGAAATTTTCCGGATTCGCCAATCCGTTCGCGAAATATCAGAGTTTAGACTTAAGAGATGGTTGAGAAACCATCAAAATTTTCGCAATGCTGAAACTCGAAACCAATAACTGGAACGGCCTAGGGGAAAAGGACACACACCATTGTATTCGGGCGAGTTTCCACTTTCAGATGCAACAGGAATTTCTCGAGTTCGTCAATCCGTTCGCGAGATATGGGAGTTTGAAGTTAAGGAATGGTTGAGGAACCATAAAAATTTTCGCAAATCTGATACTCGAAACCAATAACTACTATGGCCTAGGTCAAAAATACACATACCGTTGTAATCGGGCGAGTTTCTGCTTTCAGATGCAGCAGAAATTTTTCGGATTCGTCAATCCGTTCGGGAGATATGGGAGTTTGAAGTTAAGGAATGTTTGAGCAACCGCCAAAATTTTCGCCGTCTGATACTCCAAATCAATAACTACAAAGTCCTAGGGGGAAAATACACATACCGTTGTATTCGGGCGAGTTTCTGCTTTCTGATGCAATAGGAACTTCTCGAGTTCGTCAATCCGTTCGCGAGATATGGGAGTTTGAAAATACGGAATGCTTGAGAAACCATCAAAATTTTCGCAAGTCTGATACTCGAAAACAATAACTGGAATAGCCTAGGGGAAAAGTACACACACCATTGTATTCGGGCGAGTTTCTACTTTCAGATGAAATAGGAAATTCTGGAGTTCGTCAATCCGTTCGCGAGATATGGGAGTTTCACGTTAAGGAATGGTTGAGAAACCATCAAAATTTTCGAAAGTCTGACACTCGAAACCTATAACTACTATGGCCTAGGGCAATAATACACATAGCATTGTAATCGGGCGAGGTTCTGCTTTCAGATGCAACAGGAATTTCTCGAGCTCGTCAATCGGTTCGCGAGATATGGAAGTTTGAAGTCAAGGAATGGTTGAGAAACAATCAAAATTTTCTCTGGTCTGATACTCGAAACCAATAACTGGAATGGCCTAGGGGAAAAGTACACACACCATTGTAATCGGGCGGGTTTCTGCTTTCAGATGCAACAGGAATTTCTCGAGTTCGTCAATCCGTTCGCGAGATATGGGAGATTGAAGTTAAGGAATAGTTGAGAAAACATCAAAATGTTCGCGAGTCTGATACTCGAAACCAATAACTACTATGGCCTAGGGCAAAAATACACATACCGTTGTAATCGGGCGAGTTTCTGCTTTCAGATGCAACAGGAATTTCTCGAGCTCGTCAATCCGTTCGCGAGATATGGGAGATTGAAGTTAAGGAATAGTTGAGAAAACATCAAAATGTTCGCGAGTCTGATACTCGAAACCAATAACTACTATGGCCTAGGGCAAAAATACACATACAGTTGTAATCGGGCGAGTTTCTGCTTTCAGATGCAACAGGAATTTCTCGACTTCGTCAATCCGTTCGCGAGATAAGGAAGTTTGAAGTTAAGGACTGGTCGAGAAACCATCAAAATTTTCGATGGTCTGATACTCGAAACCGATAACTACTATGCCCTAGGGCAAAAATACACATACCGTTGTAATCGGGCGAGTTTCTACTTTCAGATGCAACAGGAATTTCTCGAGTTCGTCAATCCGTTCGCGAGATATGGGAGTTTGAAGTTAAGGAATGGTTGAGCAAAATTTTCGCAATTCTGATGCTAGAAACGAATAACTGGAATGGCCTAGGGGAAAAAGTACACACACAATTGTAATCGGGCGAGTTTCTACTTTCAGATGCAACAGAAATTTCTCGTGATCGTCAATCTGTTCGCGAAATATGGGAGTTTGAAGTTAAGGAATGGTTGAGAAACCACCAAAATTTTCGCAAGTCTGGTACTCGAGACCAATAACTTCTATGGCGTAGGGCAAAAATACACATACCGTTGTAATCGGGCGAGCTCCTGCTTTCAGATGCAACAGGAATTTCTCGAGTTCGTCAATCCGTTCGCGAGATATGGGAGTTTGAAGTAAAGGAATGGTTGAGAAACCATCAAAATTTTCGCAATGCTGATACTCGAAACAAATAACTGGAACGGCCTAGGGGAAAAGGACACACACCATTGTATTCGGGCGAGTTTCCACTTTCAGATGCAACAGGAATTTCTCGAGTTCGTCAATCCGTTCGCGAGATATGGGAGTTTGAAGTTAAGGAATGGTTGAGGAACCATAAAAATTTTCGCAAATCTGATACTCGAAACCAATAACTACTATGGCCTAGGGCAAAAATACACATACCGTTGTAATCGGGCGAGTTTCTGCTTTCAGATGCAACAGGAATTTCTCGAGCTCGTCAATCCGTTCGCGAGATATGGGAGATTGAAGTTAAGGAATAGTTGAGAAAATATCAAAATGTTCGCGATTCTGATACTCGAAACCAATAACTACTATGGCCTAGGGCAAAAATACACATACCGTTGTAATCGGGCGAGTTTCTGCTTTCAGATGCAACAGGAATTTCTCGACTTCGTCAATCCGTTCGCGAGATAAGGGAGTTTGAAGTTAAGGACTGGTCGAGAAACCATCAAAATTTTCGATGGTCTGATACTCGAAACCAATAACTACTATGGCCTAGGGCAAAAATACACATACCGTTGTAATCGGGCGAGTTTCTGCTTTCAGATGCAACAGAAATTTCTCGAGTTCGTCAATCGGTTCGCGAGATATGGGAGTTTGAATTTAAGGAATGGTTGAGATTCCATTAAAATTTTCGCAAGTCTGATACTCGAAACCAATAACTGGAATGGCCTAGGGGAAAAGTACACACACCAATGTAATCGGGCGAGTTTCTGTCTTCAGATGCAATATGAATTTCTCGAGTTCGTCAATCCGTTCGCGAGATATGGGAGTTTGAAGTTAGGGAATGGTTGAGAAACAATCAAAAATTTCGCAAGTCTGATACACGACACCAATAACTACAATGGCCGAAGGGAAAAGTACACACTCCATTGTAATCGGGCGAGTTTCTGCTTTCAGATTCAACAGGAATTTCTTGATTTCCTCAATCCGTTCACGAGATATGGGAGTATGAAGTTAAAGAATGGTTGACAAACCATCAAAATTTTCGCAAATCTGATACTCGAAACCAATAACTGGAATGGCCTAGGGGAAAAGTACACATACCTTTGTAATGGGGCGAGTTTCTACTTTCAGATGCAACAGGAATTTCTTGATTTCCTCAATCCGTTCACGAGATATGGGAGTTTGAAGTTAAGGAATGGTTGAGAAGCCGTCAAAATTTTCCCAAGTCTGATACTCGAAACCATTAACTACTATGGCCTAGGGCAAAAATACACATACCGTTGTAATCGGGCGAGTTTCTGCTTTCAGATTCAACAGGAATTTCTCGAGTTCGTCAATCCGTTCGCGAGATATGGGAGTTTGAAGTTAAGGAATGGTTGAGAAACCATCAAAATTTTCGCAAGTCTTATACTCGAAACAAGTAACTACAATGGCGTAGGGCAAAAATGCACATACCGTTGTAATCGGGCGAGTTTCTGCTTTCAGATGCAACAGGAATTTCTCGAGTTCGTCAATCCGTTCGCGATATATGGAAGTTTGAAGTTGTGGAATGGTTTAGAAACCATCAAAATTTTCGCAAGTCTGATAGTCCAAACCAATAACGACTATGGCCTAGGGCAAAAATACACATACCGTTGTAATCGGGCGAGTTTCTGCTTTCAGATGCAACAGGAATTTCTCGAGATTGTCAATCCTTTCGCGAGATATGGAAGTTTGAAGTTAAGGAATGGTTGAGAAACCATC
The DNA here is from genome assembly GCF_051014685.1 of Ptiloglossa arizonensis. Lineage (NCBI taxonomy): Eukaryota > Metazoa > Arthropoda > Insecta > Hymenoptera > Colletidae > Ptiloglossa > Ptiloglossa arizonensis. The sequence continues at coordinate 184,795 of NW_027479066.1, forward strand.
AAAATTGTCGCAAATCTGATACTCGGAACCATTAACTACTCTGGTCTAGGGCAAAAATACACGTACCGCGGTAATCGGGCGAGTTTCTGCTTTCAGATGCAACAGGAATTTCTCGATTTCCTCAATCCGTTCGCGAGATATGCGAGTTTGAAATTAAGGAATGGTTGAGAAACTATCAAAATTTTCGCAAGTCTGATACTCGGAACCATTACCTGGAACGGCCTAGGGGAAAAGTACACACACCATTGTAATCGGGCGAGTTTCTACTTTCAGATGCAACAGGAGTTTCTCGAGTTCGTCAAACCGTTCGCGAGATATGCGAATTTGAAATTGAGGAATGGTTGAGAAACCATCAAAATCTTCGCTAGTCGGATACTCGAAACCAATAACTACAATGGCCTAGGGGAAAAATTCACATACCATTGTAATCGGGCGAGCTTCTGCTTTCAGATGCAACAGCAATTTCACGAGTTCGTCAATCCGTTCGCGAGATATGCGAGTTTGAAATTAAGGAATGGTTGAGAAACTATCAAAATTTTCGCAAGTCTGATACTCGGAACCATTACCTGGAACGGCCTAGGGGAAAAGTACACACACCATTGTAATCGGGCAAGTTTCTACTTTCAGATGCAACAGGAATTTCTTCGGTTCGTCAATCCGTTCGAGAGATATGGGGGTTTGAAGTTAAGGAATGGTTGAGAAACCATCAAAATTTTCGCATGTCTGATACTCGAAACCATTAACTACTATGGCCTAGGGCAAAAATACACATACCGTTGTAATCGGGCGAGTTTCTGCTTTCAGATGCAACAGAAATTTCTCGAGTTCGTCAATCCGTTCGCGAGATATGGGAGTTTGAAGTTAAGCAATTATTGAGAAACAATCAAAATTTTCGCAAATCTGATACTCGAAACCAATAACTACTATGGTCTAGAGCAAAAATACACATACCGTTGTAATCGGGCGAGTTGCTACTATCAGATGCAACAGGAATTTCTCGAGTTCGTCAATCGGTTCGCGAGATATGGGAGTTTGAATTTAAGGAATGGTTGAGATTCCATTAAAATTTTCGCAAGTCTGATACTCGAAACCAATAACTACTATGGCCTAGGGCAAAAATAGACACACCATTGTAATCGGGCGAGTTTCTACTTTCAGATGCAACAGGAATTTCTCGAGTTCGTCAATCCGTTCGCGAGATATGGGAGTTTGAAGTTAAGGAATGGTTGAGAAACGATCAAAATTTTCGCAAGTCTGATACTCGAAACCAATAACTACTATGGCGTAGGGCAAAAATACACATACCGTTGTATTCGGGCGAGTTACTGCAATCAGATGCAACAGGAATTTCTCGTGTTCGTCAATCCGTTCGGGAGATATGGGAGCTTGAAGTTAAGGAATGGTTGAGAAACCATCAAAATTTTCGCAAGTCTGATTCTCGAAAACAATAACTACTGTGGTCTAGGGCAAAAATACACATACCGTTGTAATCGGGCGAGTTCCTGCTTTCAGATTCAACAGGAATTTCTCGAGTTCGTCAATCGGTTCGCGAGATATGGGAGTTTGAAGTTAAGGAATGGTTGAGAAACCATCAAAATTTTCGCATGTCTGATACTCGAAACCAATAACTGGAATGGACTAGGGGAAAAGTACACACACCATTGTAATCGGGCAAGTTTCTACTTTCAGATACAACAGGAATTTCTCGAGTTCGTCAATCCGTTCGCCAGATATGGGAGCTTGAAGTTAAGGAATGGTTGAGAAACCATCAAAATTTTCGGAATCTGATACTCGAAACTATTATCTACTACGGTCTAGGGCAAAAATACACATACCGTTGTAATGGAGCGATTTTCTACTTTCAGATGCAACAGGAATTTCTCGATTTCCTCAATCCGTTCGGGAGATATGGGAGTTTGAAGTTAAGGAATGGTTGAGAAACCATCAAAATTTTCGCAAGTCTGATACTCGAAACCAATAACTACTATGGCCTAGGGGAAAAATACACATACCGTTGTAATCGGGCGAGTTTCTGCTTTCAGATTCAACAGGAATTTCTCGAGTTCGTCAATCGGTTCGCGAGATGTGGGAGCTTGAAGTTAAGGAATGGTTGAGAAGCCGTCAAAATTTTCCCAAGTCTGATACTCGAAACCATTAACTACTATGGCCTAGGGCAAAAATACACATACCGTTGTAATCGGGCGAGTTTCTGCTTTCAGATTCAACAGGAATTTCTCGAGTTCGTCAATCCGTTCGCGAGATATGCGAGTTTGAAATTAAGGAATTGTTGAGAAACCATCAAAATTTTTGCAAGTCTGATACACGAAAGCAATAACTACAATGGCCTAGGGGAAAAATTCACATACCGTTGTAATCGGGCTAGTTTCTACTTTCAGATGCAACAGCAATTTCACGAGTTCGTCAATCCGTTCGCGAGATATGCGAGTTTGAAATTAAGGAATGGTTGAGAAACAATAAAAATTTTGCAAGTCTCTTACTCGAAACGAATAACTGGAATGGCCTAGGGGAAAAGTACACACACCATTGTAATCGGGAAAGTTTCTACTTTCAGATGGAACAGGAATTTCTCGAGTCCGTCAATCCGTTCGCGAGATATGGGAGTTTGAAGTTAAGGAATGGTTGAGAAAGCATCAAAATATTCGGAATCTGACACTCGGAACCATTAACTACTATGGTCTAGGGCAAAAATACACATACCGTGGAAATCGGGCGAGTTTCTGCTTTCAGATGCAACAGGAACTTCTCGAGTTCGTCAATCCATTCGCGAGATATGCGAGTTTGAAATTAAGGAATGGTTGAGAAGCCATCAAAATTTTCGCAAGTCTGATGCTAGAAACGAATAACTGGAATGGCCTAGGGGAAAAGTACACACTCCATTGTAATCGGGCGTGTTTCTAATTTCAGACGCAACAGGAGTTTCTCGAGTTCGTCAATCCGTTCGCGAGATATGGGAGTATGAAGATAAGGAATGGTTGACAAACCATCAAAATTTTCGCAAATCTGATACTCGAAACCAATAACTGGAATGGCCTAGGGGAAAAGTACACATACCGTTGTAATGGGGCGAGTTTCTACTTTCAGATGCAACAGGAATTCCTCGAGTTCGTCAATCGGTTCGCGAGATATGGGAGTTTGAATTTAAGGAATGGTTGAGAGTCCATTAAAATTTTCGCAAGTCTGATACTCGAAACCAATAACTGGAATTGCCTAGGGGAAAGGTACACACACCATTGTAATCGGGCGAATTTGTGCCTTCAGATGCAATAGGAATTTCTCGAGTTCGTCAATCCGTTCGCGAGATATGGGAGTTTGTAGTTAAGGAATGGTTGAGAAACCATAAAAATTTTCGCAAGTCTGATACTCGAAACCAATAACTGGAATTGCCTAGGGGAAAAGTACACACACCATTGTAATCGGGCGAGTTTCTGCCTTCAGATGCAATAGGAATTTCTCGAGTTCGTCAATCCGTTCGCGAGATATGCGAGTTTGAAATTAAGGAATGGTTGAGAAACCATCAAAATTTTCGCAAGTCTGATACTCGAAACCAATAACTGGAATGGCCTTGGGGAAAAGTACACACACCGTTGTAATCGGGCAAGTTTCTACTTTCAGATGCAACAGGAATTTCTCGAGTTCGTCAATCCGTTCGCGAGATATGGGAGTTTGAAGTTAAGGAATGGTTGAGAAACCATCAAAATTTTCGCAAGTCTGATACTCGGAACCATTAACTACAATGGCCTCGGGGAAAAATACACATACCGTTGTAATCGGGCGAGTTTCTACTTTCAGATGCAACAGGAATTTCTCGATTTTCTCAATCCGTTCGGGAGATATGGGAGTTTGAAGTTAAGGAATGGTTGAGAAACCTTAAAAATTTTGCAAGTCTCTTAATCGAAACGAATAACTGGAATGGCCTAGGGGAAAAGCACACACACCATTGTAATCGGGCGAGTTTCTACTTTCAGATGCAACAGGAGTTTCTCGAGTTCGTCAATCCCTTCGCGAGATATGGGAGTTTGAAGTTAAGGAATGGTTGAGAAACCATCAAAATTTTCGCAAGTCTGATACTCGAAACCAATAACTGGCATGGCCTAGGTAAAAAGTACACACACCATTGTAATCGGGCGAGTTTCTGCCTTCAGATGCAATAGGAATTTCTCGAGTTCGTCAATCCGTTCGCGAGATATGGGAGTTTGAAGTTAGGGAATGGTTGAGGAACAATCAAAAATTTCGCAGGTCTGATACACGAAACCGATAACTGCAATGGCCTAGGGGAAGAGTACACACACCATTGCAATCGGGCGAGTTTCTGCCATGAGATGCAACAGGAATTTCTCGAGGTCGTCAATCCGTTCGCGAGATATGCGAGTTTGAAATTGAGGAATGGATGAGAAACCATCAAAATTTTCGCAAGTCTGATACTCGAAACCAATAACTACAATGGCCTAGGGGAAAAACTCAAATACCGTTGTATTCGGACGAGCTTCTACTTTCAGATGCAACAGGAATTTCTCGATTTCGCCAATCCGTTCACGAGATATGCGAGTTTGAAGTTGAGGAATGGTTGAGAAACCATCAAAATTTTCGCAAGTCTGATACTCTAAACCAATAACTACAATGGCCTAGTGGAAAAATTCACATACCGTTGTAATCGGGCGAGCTTCTACTTTCAGATGCAACAGGAATTTCTCGCGTTCGTCAATCCGCTCGCGAGATATGGGAGTTTGAATTTAAGGAATGGTTGAGAAAGCATCAAAATATGCGGAATCTGATACCCGGAACCATTAACTACTATGGTCTAGGGCAAAAATACACATATCGTGGTAATCGGGCGAGTTTCTGCTTTCAGATGAAACAGCAATTTCACGAGTTCCTCAATCTGTTGGCGAGATATGCGAGATTGAATTTAAGGAATGGTTGAGAGTCCATTAAAATTTTCGCAAGTCTGATACTCGAAACCAGTAACTGGAATTGCCTAGGGGAAAAGTACACACACCATTGTAATCGGGCGAGTTTCTGCCTTCAGATGCAATAGGAATTTCTCGAGTTCGTCAATCCGTTCGCGAGATATGGGAGTTTGAAGTTAAGGAATGGTTGAGAAACCATCAAAATTTTCGCAACTCTGATACTCGAAACGAATAACTGGAATGCCCTAGGGGAAAAGCACACACACCATTGTATTCGGGCGAGTTTCTACTTTCAGATGCAACAGGAGTTTCTCGAGTTCGTCAATCCGTTCGCGAGATATGGGAGTTTGAAGTTAAGGAATGGTCGAGAAACCATCAAAATTTTCACAAGTCTGATACCCGAAACCAATAACTACTATGATCTAGGGCGAAAATACGCATACCGTTGTACTTGGGCGAGCTTCTACTTTCAGATGCAAGAGGAATTTCTCGAGTTCGTCAATTCGTTCGCGAGATATGGGAGTTTGAATTTAAGGAATGGTTGAGAGTCCATTAAAATTTTCGCAAGTCTGATACTCGAAACCAATAACTGGAATTGCCTAGGGGAAAAGTACACACACCGTTGTAATCGGGCGAGTTTCTGCCTTCAGATGCAATAGGAATTTCTCGAGTTCGTCAATCCGTTCGCGAGATATGGGAGTTTGAAGTTAGGGAATGGTTGAGAAACAATCAAAAATTTCGCAAGTCTGATACACGAAACCGATAACTACAATGGCCTAGGGGAAAAGTACACATACCGTTGTAATGGGGCGAGTTTCTACTTTCAGATGCAACAGGAATTTCTTGATTTCATCAATCCGTTCACGAGATATGGGAGTTTGAAGTTAAGGAATGGTTGAGAAACCATCAAAATTTTCCCGAGTCTGATAGTCGAAACCATTAACTACTATGGCCTAGGGGGAAAGTACACATACCGTTGTAATGGGGCGAGTTTCTACTTTCAGATGCAATAGGAGTTTCTCGAGTTCGTCAATCGGTTCGCGAGATATGGGAGTTTGAAGTTAAGGAATGGTTTAGAAACCATCAAAATTTGCGGAATCTGATACTCGAAACCAATAGCTGGAATGGCCTTGGGGAAAAGTACACACACCGTTGTAATCAGGCAAGTTTCTACTTTCAGATGCAACAGGAATTTCTCGAGTTCGTCAATCCGTTCGCGAGATATGGGAGTATGAAGTTAAGATGGTTGACAAACCATCAAAATTTTCGCAAATCTGATACTCGAAACCAATAACTGGAATGGCCTAGGGGAAAAGTACACATACCGTTGTAATGGGGCGAGTTTCTACTTTCAGATGCAACAGGAATTCCTCGAGTTCGTCAATCGGTTCGCGAGATATGGGAGTTTGAATTTGAGGAATGGTTGAGAGTCCATTAAAATTTTCGCAAGTCTGATACTCGAAACCAATAACTGGAATTGCCTAGGGGAAAAGTACACACACCATTGTAATCGGGCGAGTTTCTGCCTTCAGATGCAATAGGAATTTCTCGAGTTCGTCAATCCGTTCGCGAGATATGGGAGTTTGAAGTTAAGGAATGGTTGAGAAACCATCAAAATTTTCGCAACTCTGATACTCGAAACGAATAACTGGAATGGCCTAGGGGAAAAGCACACACACCATTGTAATCGGGCGAGTTTCTACTTTCAGATGCAACAGGAGTTTCTCGAGTTCGTCAATCCGTTCGCGAGATATGGAAGTTTGAAGTTAAGGAATGGTCGAGAAACCATCAAAATTTTCACAAGTCTGATACCCGAAACCAATAACTACTATGGTCTAGGGCGAAAATACGCATACCGGTGTACTTGGGCGAGCTTCTACTTTCAGATGCAAGAGGAATTTCTCGAGTTCGTCAATTCGTTCGCGAGATATGGGAGTTTGAAGTTGAGGAGTGGTTGAGGAACCATTAAAATTTTCGGAATCTGATACTCGAAACCAATAACTACAATGACCTAGGGGAAAAGTAAACACACCATTGTAATCGGGAGAGTTTATACTCTCAAATGCAACAGGAATTTCTTGAGTTCGTCAATCCGTTCGCGAGATATGGGAGTTTGAAGTTAAGGAACGTTTGAGAAACCATCAAAATTCGCGGAATATGATACTCGAAACCAATAACTACTATGGTCTAGGGCAAAAATACACATACCGTTGTAATTGGGCGAGTTTCTGCTTTCAGATTCAACAGGAATTACTGGAGTTCGTAAATCCGTTCGCGAGATATGGGAGTTTGAAGTTAAGGAATGGTTGAGAGACAATCAAAATTTTCGGAATCTGATACTCGAAATCAATAACTACTATGGTCTAGTGCAAAAATACACACACCGTTGTAATCGGGCGAGTTTCTGCTTTCAGATGCAACAGGAATTTCTCGAGTTCGTCAATCCGTTCGCGAGATATGCGAGTTTGAAATTGAGGAATGGTTGAGAAACCATCAAAATTTCCGCAAGTCTGATACTCGAAACCAATAACTACAATGGCCTAGGGGAAAAACTCACATACCGTTGTAATCGGGCGAGCTTCTACTTTCAGATGCAACAGGAATTTCTCGAGTTCGTCAATCCGCTCGCGAGATATGGGAGTTTGAATTTAAGGAATGGTTGAGAAACCATCAAAATATGCGGAATCTGATACTCGGAACCATTAACTACTATGGTCTAGGGCAAAAATACACATACCGTGGTAATCGGGCGAGTTTCTGCTTTCAGATGAAACAGCAATTTCACGAGTTCCTCAATCCGTTCGCGAGATATGCGAGTTTGAAATTAAGGAATGGTTGAGAAACCATAAAAATTTTGCAAGTCTCTTACTCGAAACGAATAACTGCAATGGCCTAGGGCAAAAATACACATACCGTTGTAATCGGGCGAGTTTCTGTTTCAGATTCAACAGGAATTACTCGAGTTCGTCAATCCGTTCGCGAGATATGCGAGTTTGAAATTAAGGAATGGTTGAGAAACCATAAAAATTTTGCAAGTCTCTTACTCGAAACGAATAACTGCAATGGCCTAGGGCAAAAATACACATACCGTTGTAATCGGGCGAGTTTCTGCTTTCAGATTCAACAGGAATTACTCGAGTTTGTCAATCCGTTCGCGAGATATGCGAGTTTGAAGTTAAGGAATGGTTGAGAAACCATAAAAATTTTGCAAGTCTCTTACTCCAAACGAATAACTGCAATGGCCTAGGGCAAAAATACACATACCGTTGTAATCGGGCGAGTTTCTACTTTCAGATGCAACCGGAATTTCTCGAGTTCGTCAATCCGTTCGCGAGATATGGGAGTTTGAAGTTAAGGAATGGTTGAGAAACCATCAAAATTTTCGCAACTCTGATACTCGAAACGAATAACTGGAATGGCCTAGGGGAAAAGCACACATACCATTGTAATCGGGCGAGTTTCTACTTTCAGATGCAACAGGAATTTCTCGAGCTCGTCAATCCGTTCGCGAGATATGGGAGATTGAAGTTAAGGAATAGTTGAGAAAATATCAAAATGTTCGCGATTCTGATACTCGAAACCAATAACTACTATGGCCTAGGGAAAAAATACACATACCGTTGTAATCGGGCGAGTTTCTGCTTTCAGATGCAACAGGAATTTCTCGACTTCGTCAATCCGTTCGCGAGATAAGGGAGTTTGAAGTTAAGGACTGGTCGAGAAACCATCAAAATTTTCGATGGTCTGATACTCGAAACCAATAACTACTATGGCCTAGGGCAAAAATACACATACCGTTGTAATCAGGCGAGTTTCTGCTTTCAGATGCAACAGGAATTTCTCGAGCTCGTCAATCCGTTCGCGAGATATGGTAGATTGAAGTTAAGGAATAGTTGAGAAAACATCAAAATGTTCGCGAGTCTGATACTCGAAACCAATAACTACTATGGCCTAGGGCAAAAATACACATACCGTTGTAATCGGGCGAGTTTCTGCTTTCAGATGCAACAGGAATTTCTCGAGCTCGTCAATCCGTTCGCGAGATATGGGAGATTGAAGTTAAGGAATAGTTGAGAAAACATCAAAATGTTCGCGAGTCTGATACTCGAAACCAATAACTACTATGGCCTAGGGCAAAAATACACATACCGTTGCAATCGGGCGAGGTTCTGCTTTCAGATGAAACAGGAATTTCTCGAGCTCGTCAATCGGTTTGCGAGATATGGGAGTTTGAAGTCAAGGAATGGTTGAGAAACCATCAAAATTTTCGCAAGTCTGATACTCGAAACCAATAACTGGAATAGCCTAGGGGAAAAGTACACACACCACTGTATTCGGGCGAGTTTCTACTTTCAGATGCAACAGAAATTTCTCGAGATCCTCAATCCGTTCGCGAGATATTGGAGTTTGAAGTTAAGGAATGGTTGAGAAACGATCAAAATTTTCGCAAGTCTGATACTCGAAACCAATTACTGGAATGGCCTAGGGGAAAAGTACACACACCATTGTAATCGGGCAAGTTTCTACTTTCAGATGCAACAGGAATTTCTTCGGTTCGTAAATCCGTTCGAGAGATATGGGGGTTTGAAGTTAAGGAATGGTTGAGAAACCATCAAAATCTTCGCAAGTCTGATACTCGAAACCAATAACTACTATGGCCTAGGGGAAAAATTCACATACCATTGTAATCGGGCGAGCTTCTGCTTTCAGATGCAACAGCAATTTCTCGAGTTCGTCAATCCGTTCGCGAGATATGCGAGTTTGAAATTAAGGAATGGTTGAGAAACTATCAAAATTTTCGCAAGTCTGATACTCGGAACCATTAACTGGAACGGCCTAGGGGAAAAGTACACACACCATTGTAATCGGGCAAGTTTCTACTTTCAGTTGCAACAGGAATTTCTTCGGTTCGTCAATCCGTTCGAAAGATATGGGGGTTTGAAGTTAACGAATGGTTGAGAAACCATCAAAATTTTCGGAATCTGATACTCGAAACCAATAACTACTATGGCCTAAGGGAAAAGTACACACTCCATTGTAATCGGGCGAGTTTCTACTTTCAGATGCAACAGCAGTTTCTCGAGTTCGTCAATCCGTTCACGAGATATGGGAGTATGACGTTAGGGAATGGTTGACAAACCATCAAAATTTTCGCAAATCTGATACTCGAAACCAATTACTGGAATGGCCTAGGGGAAAAGTACACATACCGTTGTGATGGGGCGAGTTTCTACTTTCAGATGCAACAGGAATTTCTCGATTTCCTCAATCCGTTCACCAGATATGGGAGTTTGAAGTTAAGGAATGATTGAGAAACCATCAAAATTTTCGCAAGTCTGATACTCGAAACCATTAACTACTATGGCCTAGGGCAAAAATACACATACCGTTGTAATCGGGCGAGTTTCTGCTTTCAGATGCAACAGAAATTTCTCGAGTTCGTCAATCGGTTCGCGAGATATGGGAGTTTGAATTTAAGGAATGGTTGAGATTCCATTAAAATTTTCGCAAGTCTGATACTCGAAACCAATAACTGGAATGGCCTAGGGGAAAAGTACACACACCAATGTAATCGGGCGAGTTTCTGTCTTCAGATGCAATATGAATTTCTCGAGTTCGTCAATCCGTTCGCGAGATATGGGAGTTTGAAGTTAGGGAATGGTTGAGAAACAATCAAAAATTTCGCAAGTCTGATACACGACACCAATAACTACAATGGCCGAAGGGAAAAGTACACACTCTATTGTAATCGGGCGAGTTTCTGCTTTCAGATTCAACAGGAATTTCTTGATTTCCTCAATCCGTTCACGAGATATGGGAGTATGAAGTTAAAGAATGGTTGACAAACCATCAAAATTTTCGCAAATCTGATACTCGAAACCAATAACTGGAATGGCCTAGTGGAAAAGTACACATACCTTTGTAATGGGGCGAGTTTCTACTTTCAGATGCAACAGGAATTTCTTGATTTCCTCAATCCGTTCACGAGATATGGGAGTTTGAAGTTAAGGAATGGTTGAGAAGCCGTCAAAATTTTCCCAAGTCTGATACTCGAAACCATTAACTACTATGGCCTAGGGCAAAAATACACATACCGTTGTAATCGGGCGAGTTTCTGCTTTCAGATTCAACAGGAATTTCTCGAGTTCGTCAATCCGTTCGCGAGATATGGGAGTTTGAAGTTAAGGAATGGTTGAGAAACCATCAAAATTTTCGCAAGTCTTATACTCGAAACAAGTAACTACAATGCCGTAGGGCAAAAATGCACATACCGTTGTAATCGGGCGAGTTTCTGCTTTCAGATGCAACAGGAATTTCTCGAGTTCGTCAATCCGTTCGCGATATATGGAAGTTTGAAGTTGTGGAATGGTTTAGAAACCATCAAAATTTTCGCAAGTCTGATAGTCCAAACCAATAACGACTATGGCCTAGGGCAAAAATACACATACCGTTGTAATCGGGCGAGTTTCTGCTTTCAGATGCAACAGGAATTTCTCGAGATTGTCAATCCGTTCGCGAGATATGGAAGTTTGAAGTTAAGGAATGGTTGAGAAACCATCAAAATTGTCGCAAATCTGATACTCGGAACCATTAACTACTCTGGTCTAGGGCAAAAATACACGTACCGCGGTAATCGGGCGAGTTTCTGCTTTCAGATGCAACAGGAATTTCTCGATTTCCTCAATCCGTTCGCGAGATATGCGAGTTTGAAATTAAGGAATGGTTGAGAAACTATCAAAATTTTCGCAAGTCTGATACTCGGAACCTTTACCTGGAACGGCCTAGGGGAAAAGTACACACACCATTGTAATCGGGCGAGTTTCTACTTTCAGATGCAACAGGAGTTTCTCGAGTTCGTCAAACCGTTCGCGAGATATGCGAATTTGAAATTGAGGAATGGTTGAGAAACCATCAAAATCTTCGCTAGTCGGATACTCGAAACCAATAACTACAATGGCCTAGGGGAAAAATTCACATACCATTGTAATCGGGCGAGCTTCTGCTTTCAGATGCAACAGCAATTTCACGAGTTCGTCAATCCGTTCGCGAGATATGCGAGTTTGAAATTAAGGAATGGTTGAGAAACTATCAAAATTTTCGCAAGTCTGATACTCGGAACCATTACCTGGAACGGCCTAGGGGAAAAGTACACACACCATTGTAATCGGGCAAGTTTCTACTTTCAGATGCAACAGGAGTTTCTCGAGTTCGTCAATCCGTTCGCGAGATATGGGAGTATGAAGTTAAAGAATGGTTGACAAACCATCAAAATTTTCGCAAATCTGATACTCGAAACCAATAACTGGAATGGCCTAGGGGAAAAGTACACAAACCTTTGTAATGGGGCGAGTTTCTACTTTCAGATGCAACAGGAATTTCTTGATTTCCTCAATCCGCTCACGAGATATGGGAGTTTGAATTTAAGGAATGGTTGAGAAGCCGTCAAAATTTTCCCAAGTCTGATACTCGAAACCATTAACTACTTTGGCCTAGGGCAAAAATACACATACCGTTGTAATCGGGCGAGTTTCTGCTTTCAGATTCAACAGGAATTTCTCGAGTTCGTCAGTCGGTTCGCGAGATATGGGAGTTTGAAGCTAAGGAATGGTTGAGAGACCATCAAAATTTTCGCAAGTCTGATACTCGAAACCAATAACTACTATGGCCTATGGCAAAAATAGACACAGCATTGTAATCGGGCGAGTTTCTACTTTCAGATGCAACAGGAATTTCTCGAGTTCGTCAATCCGTTCGCGTGATATGGGAGTTTGAAGTTAAGGAATGGTTGAGAAACCATCAAAGTTTTCGCAAGTCTGATACTCGAAACCAATAACTACTATGGCGTAGGGCAAAAATACACATACCGTTGTAATCGGGCGAGTTTCTGCTTTCAGATTCAACAGGAATTTCTCGAGTTCGTCAATCGGTTCGCGAGATGTGGGAGCTTGAAGTTAAGGAATGGTTGAGAAGCCATCAAAATTTTCGCAAGTCTGATACTCGAAACCAATAACTACAATGGCCAAGGGGAAAAATACACACACCTTTGTAATCGGGCGAGTTTCTGCTTTCAGATTCAACAGGAATTTCTCGAGTTCGTCAATCGGTTCGCGAGATGTGGGAGCTTGAAGTTAAGGAATGGTTGAGAAACCATCAAAATTTTCGCAAGTCTGATACTCGAAACCAATAACTACTATGGCCTAGGGCAAAAATACACATACCGTTGTAATCGGGCGAGTTTCTGCTTTCAGATTCAACAGGAATTTCTCGAGTTCGTCAATCGGTTCGCGAGATGTGGGAGCTTGAAGTTAAGGAATGGTTGAGAAGCCATCAAAATTTTCGCAAGTCTGATACTCGAAACCAATAACTACAATGGCCAAGGGGAAAAATACACACACCTTTGTAATCGGGCGAGCTTCTGCTTTCAGATGCGACAGGAATTTCTCGAGTTCGACAATCCGTTCGCGAGATATGCGAGTTTGAAATTAAGGAATGGTTGAGAAACCATCGAAATTTTCGGAATCTGATACTCGAAACCAATAACAACTATGATCTAGGGCAAAAAATACACATACCGTTGTAATCGGGCGAGTTTCTGCTTTCAGATGCAACTGGAATTTCTCGAGTTCGTCAAACCGTTCGCGAGATATGGGGGTTTGAAGTTAAGGAATGGTTGAGAAACCATCAAAATTTTCGGAATCTGATACTCGAAACCAATAACTACTACGGTCTAGGGCAATAATACGCATACCGTTGTAATCGGGCGAGTTTCTACTTTCAGATGCAACAGGAATTGCTCGATTTCCTCAATCCGTTCGCGAGATATGGGAATTTGAAGTTAAGGAATGGATGAGGAACCATAAAAATTTTCGCGAGTCTGATACTCGAAATCAGTAACTACTATCGCCTAGGGCAAAAATACACATACCGTTGAAGTCGGGCGACTTTCTACTTTCAGATGCAACAGGAATTTCTCGAGTTCGTCAATCCGTTCGCGAGATATGGGAGTTTTAAGTTAAGGAATGGTTGAGAAACGATCAAAATTTTCGCAAGTCTGATACTCGAAACCAATAACTATTATGGTCTAGAGCAAAAATACACATACCGTTGTAATCGGGAGAGTTTCTACTTTCAGATGCAACAGAAATTTTTCGGATTCGTCAATTCGTTCGCGAAATATCGGAGTTTGGAATTAAGAGATGGTTGAGAAACCATCAAAATTTTCGCAAGTCTGATACTCGAAACCAATAACTACTATGGCCTAGGGCAAAAATAGACACACCATTGTAATCGGGCGAGTTTCTACTTTCAGATGCAACAGGAATTTCTCGAGTTCGTCAATCCGTTCGCGAGATATGGGAGCTTGAAGTTAAGGAATGGTTGAGAAACCATCAAAATTTTCGCAAGTCTGATTCTCGAAAACAATAACTACTGTGGTCTAGGGCAAAAATACACATACCGTTGTAATCGGGCGAGTTTCTGCTTTCAGATTCAACAGGAATTTCTCGAGTTCGTCAATCGGTTCGCGAGATATGGGAGTTTGAAGTTAAGGAATGGTTGAGAAACCATCAAAATTTTCGCATGTCTGATACTCGAAACCAATAACTGGAATGGACTAGGGGAAAAGTACACACACCATTGTAATCGGGCAAGTTTCTACTTTCAGATACAACAGGAATTTCTCGAGTTCGTCAATCCGTTCGCCAGATATGGGAGCTTGAAGTTAAGGAATGGTTGAGAAACCATCAAAATTTTCGGAATCTGATACTCGAAACTATTATCTACTACGGTCTAGGGCAAAAATACACATACCGTTGTAATGGAGCGATTTTCTACTTTCAGATGCAACAGGAATTTCTCGATTTCCTCAATCCGTTCGGGAGATATGGGAGTTTGAAGTTAAGGAATGGTTGAGAAACCATCAAAATTTTCGCAAGTCTGATACTCGAAACCAAAAACTACTATGGCCTAGGGGAAAAATACACATACCGTTGTAATCGGGCGAGTTTCTGCTTTCAGATTCAACAGGAATTTCTCGAGTTCGTCAATCGGTTCGCGAGATGTGGGAGCTTGAAGTTAAGGAATGGTTGAGAGACCATCAAAATTTTCGCAAGTCTGATACTCGAAACCAATAACTACTATGGCCTATGCCAAAAATAGACACAGCATTGTAATCGGGCGAGTTTCTACTTTCAGATGCAACTGGAATTTCTCGAGTTCGTCAATTGGTTCGCGAGATATGGGAGTTTGAATTTAAGGAATGGTTGAGATTCCATTAAAATTTTCGCAAGTCTGATACTCGAAACCAATAACTGGAATGGCCTAGGGGAAACGTACACACACCATTGTAATCGGGCGAGTTTCTGCCTTCAGATGCAACATGAATTTCTCGAGTTCGTCAATCCGTTCGCGAGATATGGGAGTTTGAAGTTAGGGAATGGTTGAGAAGCAATCAAAAATTTCGCAAGTCTGATACTCGAAACCAATAACTGGAATGGCCTAGGGGAAAAGTACACATGCCTTTGTAATGGGGCGAGTTTCTACTTTCAGATGCAACAGGAATTTCTTGATTTCCTCAATCCGCTCACGAGATATGGGAGTTTGAAGTTAAGGAATGGTTGAGAAGCCGTCAAAATTTTCCCAAGTCTGATACTCGAAACCATTAACTGCTATGGCCTAGGGCAAAAATACACATACCGTTGTAATCGGGCGAGTTTCTGCTTTCAGATTCAACAGGAATTTCTCGAGTTCGTCAGTCGGTTCGCGAGATATGGGAGTTTGAAGTTAAGGAATGGTTGAGAGACCATCAAAATTTTCGCAAGTCTGATACTCGAAACCAATAACTACTATGGCCTATGGCAAAAATAGACACAGCATTGTAATCGGGCGAGTTTCTACTATCAGATGCAACAGGAATTTCTCGAGTTCGTCAATCCGTTCGCGAGATATGGGAGTTTGAAGTTAAGGAATGGTTGAGAAACCATCAAAGTTTTCGCAAGTCTGATACTCGAAACCAATAACTACTATGGCGTAGGGCAAAAATACACATACCGTTGTATTCGGGCGAGTTACTGCAATCAGATGCAACAGGAATTTCTCGTGTTCGTCAATCCGTTCGGGAGATATGGGAGCTTGAAGTTAAGGAATGGTTGAGAAACCATCAAAATTTTCGCAAGTCTGATACTCGAAAACAATAACTACAATGGCCAAGGGGAAAAATACACACACCGTTGTAATCGGGCGAGCTTCTGCTTTCAGATGCGACAGGAATTTCTCGAGTTCGACAATCCGTTCGCGAGATATGCGAGTTTGAAATTAAGGAATGGTTGAGAAACCATCAAAATTTTCGGAATCTGATACTCGAAACTATTATCTACTACGGTCTAGGGCAAAAATACACATACCGTTGTAATGGAGCGATTTTCTACTTTCAGATGCAACAGGAATTTCTCGATTTCCTCAATCCGTTCGGGAGATATGGGAGTTTGAAGTTAAGGAATGGTTGAGAAACCATCAAAATTTTCGCAAGTCTGATACTCGAAACCAATAACTACTATGGCCTAGGGCAAAAATACACATACCGTTGTAATCGGGCGAGTTTCTGCTTTCAGATTCAACAGGAATTTCTCGAGTTCGTCAATCGGTTCGCGAGATGTGGGAACTTGAAGTTAAGGAATGGTTGAGAAACCATCAAAATTTTCGCATGTCTGATACTCGAAACCAATAACTGGAATGAACTAGGGGAAAAGTACACACACCATTGTAATCGGGCAAGTTTCTACTTTCAGATACAACAGGAATTTCTCGAGTTCGTCAATCCGTTCGCGAGATATGGGAGTTTGAAGTTAAGGAATGGTTGAGAAACCATCAAAATTTTCGGAATCTGATACTCGAAACTATTATCTACTACGGTCTAGGGCAAAAATACACATACCGTTGTAATGGTGCGATTTTCTACTTTCAGATGCAACAGGAATTTCTCGATTTCCTCAATCCGTTCGGGAGATATGGGAGTTTGAAGTTAAGGAATGGTTGAGAAACCATCAAAATTTTCGCAAGTCTGATACTCGAAACCAATAACTACTATGGCCTAGGGCAAAAATACACATACCGTTGTAATCGGGCGAGTTTCTGCTTTCAGATTCAACAGGAATTTCTCGAGTTCGTCAATCGGTTCGCGAGATGTGGGAACTTGAAGTTAAGGAATGGTTGAGCAGCCATCAAAATTTGCGCAAGGCTGATACTCGAAACCAATAACTACAATGGCCAAGGGGAAAAATACACACACCGTTGTAATCGAGCGAGCTTCTGCTTTCAGATGCGACAGGAATTTCTTGAGTTCGACAGTCCGTTCGCGAGATATGCGAGTTTGAAATTAAGGAATGGTTGAGAAACCATCAAAATTTTCGGAATCTGATACTCGAAACCAATAACAACTACGGTCTAGGGCAATAATACGCATACCGTTGTAATCGGGCGAGTTTCTACTTTCAGATGCAACAGGAATTTCTCGAGTTCGTCAATCCGTTCGCGAGATATGGGAGTTTTAAGTTAAGGAATGGTTGAGAAACGATCAAAATTATCGCAAGTCTGATACTCGAAACCAATAACTGGAATGGCCTAGGGCAAAAATACACATACCGTTGAAGTCGGGCGAGTTTCTACTTTCAGATGCAACAGGAATTTCTCGAGTTCGTCAATCCGTTCGCGAGATATGGGAGTTTTAAGTTAAGGAATGGTTGAGAAACGATCAAAATTATCGCAAGTCTGATACTCGAAACCAATAACTGGAATGGCCTAGGGCAATAATACACATACCATTGTAATCGGGCGAGGTTCTGCTTTCAGATACAACAGGAATTTTTCGAGTTCGTCAATCCGTTCGCGAGATATGGGAGTTTGAAGTTAAGGAATTGTTGAGAAGCCATCAAAATTTTCGCGAGTCAGATACTCGAAATCAATAACTACTGTGGCCAAGGGCAAAAATACACATACCGTTGTAATCGGGCGAGTTTCTGCTTTCAGATGCAACAGGAATTTTTCGAGTTCGTCAATCCGTTCGCGAGATATGGGAGTTTGAAGTTAAGGAATTGTTGAGAAGCCATCAAAATTTTAGCAAATCTGATAATCGAAACCAATAACTGGAATGGCCTAGGGGAAAACTACACACACCATTGTAATCGGGGGAGTTTCTACTTTCAGATGCAACAGGAATTTTTCGAGTTCGTCAATCCGTTCGCGAGATATGGGAGTTTGAAGTTAAGGAATTGTTGAGAAGCCATCAAAATTTTCGCGAGTCTGATACTCGAAACCAATAACTACTGTGACCTAGGGCAAAAATACACATACCGTTGTAATCGGGCGAGTTTCTGCTTTCAGATTCAACAGGAATTTCTCGAGTTCGTCAATCGGTTCGCGAGCTGTGGGAGCTTGAAGTTAAGGAATGGTTGAGAAGCCATCAAAATTTTCGCAAGTCTGATACTCGAAACCAATAACTGGAATGTCCTTGGGGAAAAGTACACACACCGTTGTAATCGGGCGAGTTTCTACTTTCAGATGCAACAGGAATTGCTCGATTTCCTCAATCCGTTCGCGAGATATGGGAATTTGAAGTTTAGGAATGGATGAGAAACCATAAAAATATTCGCGAGTCTGATACTCGAAATCAGTAACTACTATGGCCTAGGGCAAAAATACACATACAGTTGTAGTCGGGCGAGTTTCTGCTTTCAGATGCAACAGGAATTTCTCGAGTTCGTCAATCCGTTCGCGAGATATGGGAGTTTGAACTTAAGGAATGGTTGAGGAACGATCAAAATTTTCGCAAGTCTGATACTCGAAACCAATAACTGGAATGGCCTTGGGGAAAAATTCACATACCGTTGTAATCGGGCGAGTTTCTACTTTCAGATGCAACCAGAATTTCTCGAGTTCGTCAATCCGCTCGCGAGATATGGGAGTTTGAAGTTAAGGAATGGATGAGAAACCATCAAAATATGCGGAATCTGATACTCGGAACCATTAACTACTATGGTCTAGGGCAAAAATACACATACCGTGGTAATCGGGCGAGCTTCTGCTTTCAGATGCAACAGGAATTTCTCGAGTTCGTCAATCCGTTCGCGAGATATGCGAGTTTGAAATTAAGGAATTGTTGAGAAACCATCAAAATTTTTGCAAGTCTGATACACGAAAGCAATAACTACAATGGCCTAGGGGAAAAATTCACATACCGTTGTAATCGGGCTAGTTTCTACTTTCAGATGCAACAGCAATTTCACGAGTTCGTCAATCCGTTCGCGAGATATGCGAGTTTGAAATTAAGGAATGGTTGAGAAACAATAAAAATTTTGCAAGTCTCTTACTCGAAACGAATAACTGGAATGGCCTAGGGGAAAAGTACACACACCATTGTAATCGGGAAAGTTTCTACTTTCAGATGGAACAGGAATTTCTCGAGTCCGTCAATCCGTTCGCGAGATATGGGAGTTTGAAGTTAAGGAATGGTTGAGAAAGCATCAAAATATTCGGAATCTGACACTCGGAACCATTAACTACTATGGTCTAGGGCAAAAATACACATACCGTGGTAATCGGGCGAGTTTCTGCTTTCAGATGCAACAGGAACTTCTCGAGTTCGTCAATCCATTCGCGAGATATGCGAGTTTGAAATTAAGGAATGGTTGAGAAGCCATCAAAATTTTCGCAAGTCTGATGCTAGAAACGAATAACTGGAATGGCCTAGGGGAAAAGTACACACTCCATTGTAATCGGGCGTGTTTCTAATTTCAGACGCAACAGGAGTTTCTCGAGTTCGTCAATCCGTTCGCGAGATATGGGAGTATGAAGATAAGGAATGGTTGACAAACCATCAAAATTTTCGCAAATCTGATACTCGAAACCAATAACTGGAATGGCCTAGGGGAAAAGTACACATACCGTTGTAATGGGGCGAGTTTCTACTTTCAGATGCAACAGGAATTCCTCGAGTTCGTCAATCGGTTCGCGAGATATGGGAGTTTGAATTTAAGGAATGGTTGAGAGTCCATTAAAATTTTCGCAAGTCTGATACTCGAAACCAATAACTGGAATTGCCTAGGGGAAAGGTACACACACCATTTTAATCGGGCGAATTTGTGACTTCAGATGCAATAGGAATTTCTCGAGTTCGTCAATCCGTTCGCGAGATATGGGAGTTTGTAGTTAAGGAATGGTTGAGAAACCATAAAAATTTTCGCAAGTCTGATACTCGAAACCAATAACTGGAATTGCCTAGGGGAAAAGTACACACACCATTGTAATCGGGCGAGTTTCTGCCTTCAGATGCAATAGGAATTTCTCGAGTTCGTCAATCCGTTCGCGAGATATGCGAGTTTGAAATTAAGGAATGGTTGAGAAACCATCAAAATTTTCGCAAGTCTGATACTCGAAACCAATAACTGGAATGGCCTTGGGGAAAAGTACACACACCGTTGTAATCGGGCAAGTTTCTACTTTCAGATGCAACAGGAATTTCTCGAGTTCGTCAATCCGTTCGCGAGATATGGGAGTTTGAAGTTAAGGAATGGTTGAGAAAGCATCAAAATTTTCGGAATCTGATACTCGGAACCATTAACTACAATGGCCTCGGGGAAAAATTCACATACCGTTGTAATCGGGCGAGCTTCTACTTTCAGATGCAACAGGAATTTCTCGAGTTCGTCAATCCGTTCGCGAGATATGGGAGTTTGAAGTTAAGGAATTGTTGAGAAACCATCAAAATATGCGGAATCTGATACTCGGAACCATTAACTACTATGGTCTAGGGCAAAAATACACATACCGTTGTAATCGGGCGAGTTTCTACTTTCAGATGCAACAGGAATTTCTCGATTTTCTCAATCCGTTCGGGAGATATGGGAGTTTGAAGTTAAGGAATGGTTGAGAAACCTTAAAAATTTTGCAAGTCTCTTAATCGAAACGAATAACTGGAATGGCCTAGGGGAAAAGCACACACACCATTGTAATCGGGCGAGTTTCTACTTTCAGATGCAACAGGAGTTTCTCGAGTTCGTCAATCCCTTCGCGAGATATGGGAGTTTGAAGTTAAGGAATGGTTGAGAAACCATCAAAATTTTCGCAAGTCTGATACTCGAAACCAATAACTGGCATGGCCTAGGTAAAAAGTACACACACCATTGTAATCGGGCGAGTTTCTGCCTTCAGATGCAATAGGAATTTCTCGAGTTCGTCAATCCGTTCGCGAGATATGGGAGTTTGAAGTTAGGGAATGGTTGAGGAACAATCAAAAATTTCGCAGGTCTGATACACGAAACCGATAACTGCAATGGCCTAGGGGAAGAGTACACACACCATTGCAATCGGGCGAGTTTCTGCCATGAGATGCAACAGGAATTTCTCGAGGTCGTCAATCCGTTCGCGAGATATGGGAGTTGAAGTTAAGGAATGGTTGAGAAACCATCAAAATTTTCGGAATCTGATACTCGAAACAAATAACTACTGCGGTCTGGGGCAAAAATACACATACCGTTGCAGTAGGGCGAGTTTCTGCTTTCAGATGCAATAGGAATTTCTCGAGTTCGTCAATCCATTCGCGAGATTGCGAGTTTGAAATTAAGGAATGGTTGAGAAGCCATCAAAATTTTCGCAAGTCTGATGCTAGAAACGAATAACTGGAATGGCCTAGGGGAAAAGTACACACTCCATTGTAATCGGGCGAGTTTCTACTTTCAGACGCAACAGGAGTTTCTCGAGTTCGTCAATCCGTTCGCGAGATATGGGAGTTTGAATTTAAGGAATGGTTGAGAGTCCATTAAAATTTTCGCAAGTCTGATACTCGAAACCAATAACTGGAATTGCCTAGGGGAAAAGTACACACACCATTGTAATCGGGCGAGTTTCTACTTTCAGATGCAACAGGAATTTCTTGAGTCCGTCAATCCGTTCGCGAGATATGGGAGATTGAAGTTAAGGAATGGTTGAGAAAGCATCAAAATTTTCGGAATCTGACACTCGGAACCATTAACTACTATGGCCTAGGGGGAAAGTACACATACCGTTGTAATGGGGCGAGTTTCTACTTTCAGATGCAATAGGAATTTCTCGAGTTCGTCAATCGGTTCGCGAGATATGGGAGTTTGAAGTTAAGGAATGGTTGAGAAACCATCAAAATTTGCGGAATCTGATACTCGAAACCAATAACTGGAATGGCCTTGGGGAAAAGTACACAAACCGTTGTAATCGGGCGAGTTTCTGCCTTCAGATGCAATAGGAATTTCTCGAGTTCGTCAATCCGTTCGCGAGATATGGGAGTTTGAAGTTAAGGAATGGTTGAGAAACCATCAAAATTTTCGCAACTCTGATACTCGAAACGAATAACTGGAATGGCCTAGGGGAAAAGCACACACACCATTGTAATCGGGCGAGTTTCTACTTTCAGATGCAACAGGAGTTTCTCGAGTTCGTCAATCCGTTCGCGAGATATGGAAGTTTGAAGTTAAGGAATGGACGAGAAACCATCAAAATTTTCACAAGTCTGATACCCGAAACCAATAACTACTATGGCCTAGGGCGAAAATACGCATACCGTTGTAATTGGGCGAGCTTCTACTTTCAGATGCAAGAGGAATTTCTCGAGTTCGTCAATCCGTTCGCGAGATATGGGAGTTTGAAGTTGAGGAGTGGTTGAGGAACCATTAAAATTTTCGGAATCTGATACTCGAAACCAATAACTACAATGACCTAGGGGAAAAGTACACACACCATTGTAATCGGGAGAGTTTATACACTCAAATGCAACAGGAATTTCTTGAGTTCGTCAATCCGTTCGCGAGATATGGGAGTTTGAAGTTAAGGAACGTTTGAGAAACCATCAAAATTCGCGGAATCTGATACTCGAAACCAATAACTACTATGGTCTAGGGCAAAAATACACATACCGTTGTAATTGGGCGAGTTTCTGCTTTCAGATTCAACAGGAATTACTGGAGTTCGTAAATCCGTTCGCGAGATATGGGAGTTTGAAGTTAAGGAATGGTTGAGAAACAATCAAAATTTTCGGAATCTGATACTCGAAATCAATAACTACTATGGTCTAGTGCAAAAATACACACACCGTTGTAATCGGGCGAGTTTCTGCTTTCAGATGCAACAGGAATTTCTCGAGTTCGTCAATCCGTTCGCGAGATATGCGAGTTTGAAATTGAGGAATGGTTGAGAAACCATCAAAATTTCCGCAAGTCTGATACTCGAAACCAATAACTACAATGGCCTAGGGGAAAAACTCACATACCGTTGTAACCGGGCGAGCTTCTACTTTCAGATGCAACAGGAATTTCTCGAGTTCGTCAATCCGCTCGCGAGATATGGGAGTTTGAATTTAAGGAATGGTTGAGAAACCATCAAAATATGCGGAATCTGATACTCGGAACCATTAACTACTATGGTCTAGGGCAAAAATACACATACCGTGGTAATCGGGCGAGTTTCTGCTTTCAGATGAAACAGCAATTTCACGAGTTCCTCAATCCGTTCGCGAGATATGCGAGTTTGAAATTAAGGAATGGTTGAGAAACCATAAAAATTTTGCAAGTCTCTTACTCGAAACGAATAACTGCAATGGCCTAGGGCAAAAATACACATACCGTTGTAATCGGGCGAGTTTCTGTTTCAGATTCAACAGGAATTACTCGAGTTCGTCAATCCGTTCGCGAGATATGCGAGTTTGAAATTAAGGAATGGTTGAGAAACCATAAAAATTTTGCAAGTCTCTTACTCGAAACGAATAACTGCAATGGCCTAGGGCAAAAATACACATACCGTTGTAATCGGGCGAGTTTCTGCTTTCAGATTCAACAGGAATTACTCGAGTTTGTCAATCCGTTCGCGAGATATGCGAGTTTGAAGTGAAGGAATGGTTGAGAAACCATAAAAATTTTGCAAGTCTCTTACTCCAAACGAATAACTGCAATGGCCTAGGGCAAAAATACACATACCGTTGTAATCGGGCGAGTTTCTACTTTCAGATGCAACCGGAATTTCTCGAGTTCGTCAATCCGTTCGCGAGATATGGGAGTTTGAAGTTAAGGAATGGTTGAGAAACCATCAAAATTTTCGCAACTCTGATACTCGAAACGAATAACTGGAATGGCCTAGGGGAAAAGCACACATACCATTGTAATCGGGCGAGTTTCTACTTTCAGATGCAACAGGAGTTTCTCGAGTTCGTCAATCCGTTCGCGAGATATGGGAGTTTGAAGTTAAGGAATGGTCGAGCAACCATCAAAATTTTCACAAGTCTTATACCCGAAACCAATAACTACTATAGTCTAGGGCGAAAATACGCATACCATTGTACTTGGGCGAGCTTCTACTTTCAGATGCAAGAGGAATTTCTCGAGTTCGTCAATCCGTTCGCGAGATATGGGAGTTTGAAGTTGAGGAGTGGTTGAGGAACCATCAAAATTTTCGGAATCTGATACTCGAAACCAATAACTACAATGACCTAGGGGAAAAGTACACACACCATTGTAATCGGGAGAGTTTATACTTTCAGATGCAACCGGAATTTCTCGAGTACGTCAATCCGTTCGCGAGATATGGGAGTTTGAAGTTAAGGAATGGTTGAGAAACCATCAAAATTTTCGGAATCTGATACTCGAAATCAATAACTACAATGGCCTAGGGGAAAAATTCACATACCGTTGTAATCGGGCGAGCTTCTAGTTTCAGATGCAACAGGAATTTCTCGAGTTCGTCAATCCGCTCGCGAGATATGGGAGTTTGAATTTAAGGAATGGTTGAGAAACCATCAAAATATGCGGAATCTGATACTCGGAACCATTAACTACTATGGTCTAGGGCAAAAATACACATACCGTGGTAATCGGGCGAGTTTCTGCTTTCAGATGCAACAGGAATTTTTCGAGTTCGTCAATCCGTTCGCGAGATATGCGAGTTTGAAATTGAGGAATGGTTGAGAAACCATCAAAATTTTCGCAAGTCTGATACTCGAAACCAATAACTACAATGGCCTAGGGGAAAAATTCACATACCGTTGTAATCGGGCGAGCTTCTAGTTTCAGATGCAACAGGAATTTCTCGAGTTCGTCAATCCGCTCGCGAGATATGGGAGTTTGAATTTAAGGAATGGTTGAGAAACCATCAAAATATGCGGAATCTGATACTCGGAACCATTAACTACTATGGTCTAGGGCAAAAATACACATACCGTGGTAATCGGGCGAGTTTCTGCTTTCAGATGAAACAGCAATTTCACGAGTTCCTCAATCTGTTCGCGAGATATGCGAGTTTGAAATTAAGGAATGGTTGAGAAACCATAAAAATTTTGCAAGTCTCTTACTCCAAACGAATAACTGCAATGGCCTAGGGCAAAAATACACATACCGTTGTAATCGGGCGAGTTTCTACTTTCAGATGCAACCGGAATTTCTCGAGTTCGTCAATCCGTTCGCGAGATATGGGAGTTTGAAGTTAAGGAATGGTTGGGAAACCATCAAAATTTTCGCAGCTCTGATACTCGAAACGAATAACTGGAATGGCCTAGGGGAAAAGCACACATACCATTGTAATCGGGCGAGTTTCTACTTTCAGACGCAACAGGAGTTTCTCGAGTTCGTCAATCCGTTCGCGAGATATGGGAGTTTGAAGTTAAGGAATGGTCGAGAAACCATCAAAATTTTCACAAGTCTGATACCCGAAACCAATAACTACTATGGTCTAGGGCGAAAATACGCATACCATTGTACTTGGGCGAGCTTCTACTTTCAGATGCAAGAGGAATTTCTCGAGTTCGTCAATCCGTTCGCGAGATATGGGAGTTTGAAGTTGAGGAGTGGTTGAGGAACCATCAAAATTTTCGGAATCTGATACTCGAAACCAATAACTACAATGACCTAGGGGAAAAGTACACACACCATTGTAATCGGGAGAGTTTATACTTTCAAATGCAACAGGAATTTCTTGAGTTCGTCAATCCGTTCGCGAGATATGGGAGTTTGAAGTTAAGGAACGTTTGAGAAACCATCAAAATTCGCGGAATCTGATACTCGAAACCAATAACTACTATGGTCTAGGGCAAAAATACACATACCGTTGTAATTGGGCGAGTTTCTGCTTTCAGATTCAACAGGAATTACTCGAGTTCGTCAATCCGTTCGCGAGATATGGGAGTTTGAAGTTAAGGAATGGTTGAGAAACCATCAAAATTTTCGGAATCTGATACTCGAAATCAATAACTACTATGGTCTAGTGCAAAAATACACACACCGTTGTAATCGGGCGAGTTTCTGCTTTCAGATGCAACAGGAATCTTTCGAGTTCGTCAATCCGTTCGCGAGATATGCGAGTTTGAAATTGAGGAATGGTTGAGAAACCATCAAAATTTTCGCAAGTCTGATACTCGAAACCAATAACTACAATGGCCTAGGGGAAAAATTCACATACCGTTGTAATCGGGCGAGCTTCTACTTTCAGATGCAACAGGAATTTCTCGAGTTCGTCAATCCGATCGCGAGATATGGGAGTTTGAATTTAAGGAATGGTTGAGAAACCATCAAAATATGCGGAATCTGATACTCGGAACCATTAACTACTATGGTCTAGGGCAAAAATACACATACCGTGGTAATCGGGCGAGTTTCTGCTTTCAGATGAAACAGCAATTTCACGAGTTCCTCAATCCGTTCGCGAGATATGCGAGTTTGAAATTAAGGAATGGTTGAGAAACCATAAAAATTTTGCAAGCCTCTTTCTCGAAACGAATAACTGCAATGGCCTAGGGCAAAAATACACATACCGTTGTAATCGGGCGAGTTTCTACATTCAGATGCAACCGGAATTTCTCGAGTTCGTCCATCCGCTCGCGAGATATGGGAGTTTGAATTTAAGGAATGGTTGAGAAACCATCAAAATATGCGGAATCTGATACTCGGAACCATTAACTACTATGGTCTAGGGCAAAAATACACATACCGTGGTAATCGGGCGAGTTTCTGCTTTCAGATGCAACAGGAATTTCTCAAGTTTGTCAATCCGTTCGCGAGATATGCGAGTTTGAAATTGAGGAATGGTTGAGAAACCATCAAAATTTTCGCAAGTCTGATACTCGAAACCAATAACTACAATGGCCTAGAGGAAAAACTCACATACCGTTGTAATCGGGCGAGCTTCTACTTTCAGATTCAACAGGAATTACTCGAGTTCGTCAATCCGTTCGCGAGATATGCGAGTTTGAAATTAAGGAATGGTTGAGAAACCATAAAAATTTTGCAAGTCTCTTACTCGATACGAATAACTGCAATGGCCTAGGGCAAAAATACACATACCGTCGTAATCGGGCGAGTTTCTACATTCAGATGCAACCGGAATTTCTCGAGTTCGTCCATCCGCTCGCGAGATATGGGAGTTTGAATTTAAGGAATGGTTGAGAAACCATCAAAATATGCGGAATCTGATACTCGGAACCATTAACTACTATGGTCTAGGGCAAAAATACACATACCGTGGTAATCGGGCGAGTTTCTGCTTTCAGATGCAACAGGAATTTCTCAAGTTTGTCAATCCGTTCGCGAGATATGCGAGTTTGAAATTGAGGAATGGTTGAGAAACCATCAAAATTTTCGCAAGTCTGATACTCGAAACCAATAACTACAATGGCCTAGGGGAAAAACTCACATACCGTTGTAATCGGGCGAGCTTCTACTTTCAGATTCAACAGGAATTACTCGAGTTCGTCAATCCGTTCGCGAGATATGCGAGTTTGAAATTAAGGAATGGTTGAGAAACCATAAAAATTTTGCAAGTCTCTTACTCGATACGAATAACTGCAATGGCCTAGGGCAAAAATACACATACCGTCGTAATCGGGCGAGTTTCTACATTCAGATGCAACCGGAATTTCTCGAGTTCGTCCATCCGCTCGCGAGATATGGGAGTTTGAATTTAAGGAATGGTTGAGAAACCATCAAAATATGCGGAATCTGATACTCGGAACCATTAACTACTATGGTCTAGGGCAAAAATACACATACCGTGGTAATCGGGCGAGTTTCTGCTTTCAGATGCAACAGGAATTTCTCAAGTTTGTCAATCCGTTCGCGAGATATGCGAGTTTGAAATTGAGGAATGGTTGAGAAACCATCAAAATTTTCGCAAGTCTGATACTCGAAACCAATAACTACAATGGCCTAGGGGAAAAACTCACATACCGTTGTAATCGGGCGAGCTTCTACTTTCAGATGCAACAGGAATTTCTCGAGTTCCTCAATCCGCTCGCGAGATATGGGAGTTTGAAATTAAGGAATGGTTGAGAAACCATCAAAATATGCGGAATCTGATACTCGGAACCATTAACTACTATGGTCTAGGGCAAAAATACACATACCGTGGTAATCGGGCGAGTTTCTGCTTTCAGATGAAACAGCAATTTCACGAGTTCCTCAATCTGTTCGCGAGATATGCGAGTTTGAAATTAAGGAATGGTTGAGAAACCATAAAAATTTTGCAAGTCTCTTACTCGATACGAATAACTGCAATGGCCTAGGGCAAAAATACACATACCGTCGTAATCGGGCGAGTTTCTACATTCAGATGCAACCGGAATTTCTCGAGTTCGTCCATCCGCTCGCGAGATATGGGAGTTTGAATTTAAGGAATGGTTGAGAAACCATCAAAATATGCGGAATCTGATACTCGGAACCATTAACTACTATGGTCTAGGGCAAAAATACACATACCGTGGTAATCGGGCGAGTTTCTGCTTTCAGATGCAACAGGAATTTCTCAAGTTTGTCAATCCGTTCGCGAGATATGCGAGTTTGAAATTGAGGAATGGTTGAGAAACCATCAAAATTTTCGCAAGTCTGATACTCGAAACCAATAACTACAATGGCCTAGAGGAAAAACTCACATACCGTTGTAATCGGGCGAGCTTCTACTTTCAGATTCAACAGGAATTACTCGAGTTCGTCAATCCGTTCGCGAGATATGCGAGTTTGAAATTAAGGAATGGTTGAGAAACCATAAAAATTTTGCAAGTCTCTTACTCGATACGAATAACTGCAATGGCCTAGGGCAAAAATACACATACCGTCGTAATCGGGCGAGTTTCTACATTCAGATGCAACCGGAATTTCTCGAGTTCGTCCATCCGCTCGCGAGATATGGGAGTTTGAATTTAAGGAATGGTTGAGAAACCATCAAAATATGCGGAATCTGATACTCGGAACCATTAACTACTATGGTCTAGGGCAAAAATACACATACCGTGGTAATCGGGCGAGTTTCTGCTTTCAGATGCAACAGGAATTTCTCAAGTTTGTCAATCCGTTCGCGAGATATGCGAGTTTGAAATTGAGGAATGGTTGAGAAACCATCAAAATTTTCGCAAGTCTGACACTCGAAACCAATAACTACAATGGCCTAGGGGAAAAACTCACATACCGTTGTAATCGGGCGAGCTTCTACTTTCAGATTCAACAGGAATTACTCGAGTTCGTCAATCCGTTCGCGAGATATGCGAGTTTGAAATTAAGGAATGGTTGAGAAACCATAAAAATTTTGCAAGTCTCTTACTCGATACGAATAACTGCAATGGCCTAGGGCAAAAATACACATACCGTCGTAATCGGGCGAGTTTCTACATTCAGATGCAACCGGAATTTCTCGAGTTCGTCCATCCGCTCGCGAGATATGGGAGTTTGAATTTAAGGAATGGTTGAGAAACCATCAAAATATGCGGAATCTGATACTCGGAACCATTAACTACTATGGTCTAGGGCAAAAATACACATACCGTGGTAATCGGGCGAGTTTCTGCTTTCAGATGCAACAGGAATTTCTCAAGTTTGTCAATCCGTTCGCGAGATATGCGAGTTTGAAATTGAGGAATGGTTGAGAAACCATCAAAATTTTCGCAAGTCTGATACTCGAAACCAATAACTACAATGGCCTAGGGGAAAAACTCACATACCGTTGTAATCGGGCGAGCTTCTACTTTCAGATGCAACAGGAATTTCTCGAGTTCCTCAATCCGCTCGCGAGATATGGGAGTTTGAAATTAAGGAATGGTTGAGAAACCATCAAAATATGCGGAATCTGATACTCGGAACCATTAACTACTATGGTCTAGGGCAAAAATACACATACCGTGGTAATCGGGCGAGTTTCTGCTTTCAGATGAAACAGCAATTTCACGAGTTCCTCAATCTGTTCGCGAGATATGCGAGTTTGAAATTAAGGAATGGTTGAGAAACCATAAAAATTTTGCAAGTCTCTTACTCGAAACGAATAACTGCAATGGCCTAGGGCAAAAATACACATACCGTTGTAATCGGGCGAGTTTCTGCTTTCAGATTCAACAGGAATTACTCGAGTTTGTCAATCCGTTCGCGAGATATGCGAGTTTGAAGTTAAGGAATGGTTGAGAAACCATAAAAATTTTGCAAGTCTCTTACTCGAAACGAATAACTGCAATGGCCTAGGGCAAAAATACACATACCGTTGTAATCGGGCGAGTTTCTACTTTCAGATGCAACCGGAATTTCTCGAGTTCGTCAATCCGTTCGCGAGATATGGGAGTTTGAAGTTAAGGAATGGTTGAGAAACCATCAAAATTTTCGCAACTCTGATACTCGAAACGAATAACTGGAATGGCCTAGGGGAAAAGCACACATACCATTGTAATCGGGCGAGTTTCTACTTTCAGATGCAACAGGAGCTTCTCGAGTTCGTCAATCCGTTCGCGAGATATGGGAGTTTGAAGTTAAGGAATGGTCGAGAAACCATCAAAATTTTCACAAGTCTGATACCCGAAACCAATAACTACTATGGTCTAGGGCGAAAATACGCATACCGTTGTACTTGGGCGAGCTTCTACTTTCAGATGCAAGAGGAATTTCTCGAGTTCGTCAATCCGTTCGCGAGATATGGGAGTTTGAAGTTGAGGAGTGGTTGAGGAACCATCAAAATTTTCGGAATCTGATACTCGAAACCAATAACTACAATGACCTAGGAGAAAAGTACACACACCATTGTAATCGGGAGAGTTTATACTTTCAAATGCAACAGGAATTTCTTGAGTTCGTCAATCCGTTCGCGAGATATGGGAGTTTGAAGTTAAGGAACGTTTGAGAAACCATCAAAATTCGCGGAATCTGATACTCGAAACCAATAACTACTATGGTCTAGGGCAAAAATACACATACCGTTGTAATTGGGCGAGTTTCTGCTTTCAGATTCAACAGGAATTACTCGAGTTCGTCAATCCGTTCGCGAGATATGGGAGTTTGAAGTTAAGGAATGGTTGAGAAACCATCAAAATTTTCGGAATCTGATACTCGAAATCAATAACTACTATGGTCTAGTGCAAAAATACACACACCGTTGTAATCGGGCGAGTTTCTGCTTTCAGATGCAACAGGAATTTTTCGAGTTCGTCAATCCGTTCGCGAGATATGCGAGTTTGAAATTGAGGAATGGTTGAGAAACCATCAAAATTTTCGCAAGTCTGATACTCGAAACCAATAACTACAATGGCCTAGGGGAAAAATTCACATACCGTTGTAATCGGGCGAGCTTCTACTTTCAGATGCAACAGGAATTTCTCGAGTTCGTCAATCCGCTCTTGAGATATGGGAGTTTGAATTTAAGGAATGGTTGAGAAACTATCAAAATATGCGGAATCTGATACTCGGAACCATTAACTACTATGTTCTAGGGCAAAAATACACATACCGTGGTAATCGGGCGAGTTTCTGCTTTCAGATGAAACAGCAATTTCACGAGTTCCTCAATCCGTTCGCGAGATATGCGAGTTTGAAATTAAGGAATGGTTGAGAAACCATAAAAATTTTGCAAGTCTCTTACTCGAAACGAATAACTGCAACGGCCTAGGGCAAAAATACACATACCGTTGTAATCGGGCGAGTTTCTACATTCAGATGCAACCGGAATTTCTCGAGTTCGTCCATCCGCTCGCGAGATATGGGAGTTTGAATTTAAGGAATGGTTGAGAAACCATCAAACTATGCGGAATCTGATACTCGGAACCATTAACTACTATGGTCTAGGGCAAAAATACACATACCGTGGTAATCGGGCGAGTTTCTGCTTTCAGATGCAACAGGAATTTCTCAAGTTTGTCAATCCGTTCGCGAGATATGCGAGTTTGAAATTGAGGAATGGTTGAGAAACCATCAAAATTTTCGCAAGTCTGATACTCGAAACCAATAACTACAATGACCTAGGGGAAAAACTCACATACCGTTGTAATCGAGCGAGTTTCTGCTTTCAGATGCAACAGCAATTTCACGAGTTCGTCAATCCGTTCGCGAGATATGCGAGTTTGAAATTAAGGAAAGCTTGAGAAGCCATCAAAATTTTCGCAAGTCTGATGCTAGAAACGAATAACTGGAATGGCCTAGGGGAAAAGTACACACGTCATTGTAATCGGGCAAGTTTCTACTTTCAGATGCAACAGGAATATCTCGAGTTCGTCAATCCGTTCGCGAGATATGGGAGCTGAAGTTAAGGAATGGTTGAGAAACCATCAAAATTTTCGGAATCTGATACTCGAAACCAATAACTACTGTGGTCTAGGGCAAAAATACACATACCGTTGTAATCGGGCGAGTTTCTGCTTTCAGATGCAACAGGAATTTCTCGAGTTCGTCAATCCATTCGCGAGATATGCGAGTTTGAAATTAAGGAATGGTTGAGAAGCCATCAAAATTTTCGCAAGTCTGATGCTAGAAACGAATAACTGGAATGGCCTAGGGGAAAAGTACACAATCCATTGTAATCGGGCGAGTTTCTACTTTCAGACGCAACAGGAATTTCTCGAGTTCGTCAATCCGTTCGCGAGATATTGGAGTTTGAAGTTAAGGAATGGTTGAGAAACCATCAAAATTTTCGCAACTCTGATACTCGAAACGAATAACTGGAATGGCCTAG
Organism: Ptiloglossa arizonensis; assembly: GCF_051014685.1. Classification (NCBI taxonomy): domain Eukaryota; kingdom Metazoa; phylum Arthropoda; class Insecta; order Hymenoptera; family Colletidae; genus Ptiloglossa; species Ptiloglossa arizonensis. Next base: position 217,692 of record NW_027479066.1, read on the forward strand.
GGGAAAAGCACACACACCATTGTAATCGGGCGAGTTTCTACTTTCAGATGCAACAGGAGTTTCTCGAGTTCGTCAATCCGTTCGCGAGATATGGGAGTTTGAAGTTAAGGGATGGTTGAGAGTCCATTAAAATTTTCGCAAGTCTGATACTCGAAATCAATAACTGGAATGGCCTAGGGGAAAAGTACACATACCGTTGTAATCGGGCGAGTTTCTACTTTCAGATGCAACAGGAATTTCTCGATTTCCTCAATCCGTTCGGGAGATATGGGAGTTTGTAGTTAAGGAATGGTTGAGGAACGATCAAAATTTTCGCAAGTCTGATACTCGAAACCAATAACAGGAATGGCCTTGGGGAAAAGTACACACACCGTTGTAATCGGGCGAGTTTCTACTTTCAGATGCAACCGGAATTTCTCGAGTTCGTCAATCCGCTCGCGAGATATGGGAGTTTGAAGTTAAGGAATGGATGAGAAACCATCAAAATATGCGGAATCTGATACTCGGAACCATTAACTACTATGGTCTAGGGCAAAAATACACATACCGTGGTAATCGGGCGAGCTTCTGCTTTCAGATGCAACAGGAATTTCTCGAGTTCGTCAATCCGTTCGCGAGATATGCGAGTTTGAAATTAAGGCATGGTTGAGAAGCCATAAAAATTTTCGCAAGTCTGACACTCGAAACCAATAACTATTATGGTCTAGAGCAAAAATACACAAACCGTTGTAATCTGGCGAGTTTCTGCTTTCAGATTCAACAGGAATTTCTCGAGTTCGTCAATCGGTTCGCGAGATATGAGAGTTTGAAGTTAAGGAATGGTTGAGAAACCATCAAAATTTTCGCAAGTCTGATACTCGAAACCAATAACTACTATGGTCTAGAGCAAAAATACACAAACCGTTGTCATCGGGCGAGTTGCTACTTTCAGATGCAACAGGAATTTCTCGAGTTCGACAATCGGTTCGCGAGATATGGGAGTTTGAATTTAAGGAATGGTTGAGAGTCCATTAAAATTTTCGCAAGTCTGATACTCGAAACCAATAACTGGAATGTCCTAGGGGAAAAGTACACACACCATTGTAATCGGGCGAGTTTCTGCCTTCAGATGCAATAGGAATTTCTCGAGTTCGTCAATCGGTTCGCGAGATATGGGAGTTCGAAGTTAAGGAATGGTTGAGAGTCCATTAAAATTTTCGCAAGTCTGATACTCGAAACCAATAACTGGAATGGTCTAGGGGAAAAGTACACACACCATTGTGATCGGGCGAGTTTCTGCCTTCAGACGCAATAGGTATTTCTCGAGTTCGTCAATCCGTTCGCGAGATATGGGAGTTTGAAGTTAGGGAATGGTTGAGAAACAACCAAAAATTTCGCAGGTCTGATACACGAAACCGATAACTACAAAGGCCTAGGGGAAAAGTACACACACCATTGTAATCGGGCGAGTTTCTGCCTTCAGATGCAACAGGAATTTCTCGAGGTCGTCAATCCGTTCGCGAGATATGGGAGTTGAAGTTAAGGAATTGTTGAGAAACCATCAAAATTTTCTTCATCTGATACTCGAAACAAATAACTACTGTGGTCTAGGGCAAAAATACACATACCGTTGTAGTCGGGCGAGTTTCTGCTTTCAGATGCAATAGGAATTTCTCGAGTTCGTCAATCCATTCGCGAGATAAGCGAGTTTGAAATTGAGGAATGGTTGAGAAGCCATCAAAATTTTCGCAAGTCTGATGCTAGAAACGAGTAACTGGAATGGCCTAGGGGAAAAGTACACACTCCATTGTAATCGGGCGAGTTTCTACTTTCAGACGCAACAGGAGTTTCTCGAGTTCGTCAATCCGTTCGCGAGATATGGGAGTTTGAATTTAAGGAATGGTTGAGAGTCCATTAAAATTTTCGCAAGTCTGATACTCGAAACCAATAACTGGAATTGCCTAGGGGAAAAGTACACACACCATTGTAATCGGGCGAGTTTCTGCCTTCAGATGCAATAGGAATTTCTCGAGTTCGTCAATCCGTTCGCGAGATATGGGAGTTTGAAGTTAAGGAATGGTTGCGAAACCATCAAAATTTTCGGAATCTGATACACGAAACAAATAACTACTGTGGTCTAGGGCAAAAATACACATACCGTTGTAGTCGGGCGAGATTCTGCTTTCAGATGCAATAGGAATTTCTCGAGTTCGTCAATCCATTCGCGAGGTAAGCGAGTTTGAAATTAAGGAATGGTTGAGAAGCCATCAAAATTTTCGCAAGTCTGATGCTAGAAACGAATAACTGGAATGGCCTAGGGGAAAAGTACACACTCCATTGTAATCGGGCGAGTTTCTACTTTCAGACGCAACAGGAGTTTCTCGAGTTCGTCAATCCGTTCGCGAGATATGGGAGTATGAAGATAAGGAATGGTTGACAAACCATCAAAATTTTCGCAAATCTGATACTCGAAACCAATAACTGGAATGGCCTAGGGGAAATGTACACATACCGTTGTAATGGGGCGAGTTTCTACTTTCAGATGCAACAGGAGTTTCTCGAGTTCGTCAATCCGTTCGCGAGATATGGGAGTTTGAAGTTAAGGAATGGTCGAGAAACCATCAAAATTTTCACAAGTCTGATACTCGAAACCAATAACTACTATGGTCTAGGGCGAAAATACGCATACCGTTGTAATTGGGCGAGCTTCTACTTTCAGATGCAACAGGAATTTCTCGAGTTCGTCAATCCGTTCGCGAGATATGCGAGTTTGAATTTAAGGAACGGTTGAGAGTCCATTAAAATTTTCGCAAGTCTGATACTCGTAACCAATAACTGGAATGGCCTAGGGGAAAAGTACACACACCATTGTAATCGGGCGAGTTTCTGCCTTCAGATGCAATAGGAATTTCTCGAGTTCGTCAATCCGTTCGCGAGGTATGGGAGTTTGAAGCTAGGGAATGGTTGAGAGTCCATTAAAATTTTCGCAAGTCTGATACTCGAAACCAATAACTGGAATGGCCTAGGGGAAAAGTACACACACCATTGTAATCGGGCGAGTTTCTACTTTCAGACGCAACAGGAGTTTCTCGAGATCGTCAATCCGTTCGCGAGATATGGGTGTTTGAATTTAAGGAATGGTTGAGAGTCCATTAAAATTTTCGCAAGTCTGATACTCGAAACCAATAACTGGAATTGCCTAGGGGAAAAGTACACACACCATTGTAATCGGGCGAGTTTCTGCCTTCAGATGCAATAGGAATTTCTCGAGTTCGTCAATCCGTTCGCGAGATATGGGAGTTTGAAGTTAAGGAATGGTTGCGAAACCATCAAAATTTTCGGAATCTGATACTCGAAACAAATAACTACTGTGGTCTAGGGCAAAAATACACATACCGTTGTAGTCGGGCGAGATTCTGCTTTCAGATGCAATAGGAATTTCTCGAGTTCGTCAATCCATTCGCGAGATAAGCGAGTTTGAAATTAAGGAATGGTTGAGAAGCCATCAAAATTTTCGCAAGTCTGATGCTAGAAACGAATAACTGGAATGGCCTAGGGGAAAAGTACACACTCCATTGTAATCGGGCGAGTTTCTACTTTCAGACGCAACAGGAGTTTCTCGAGTTCGTCAATCCGTTCGCGAGATATGGGAGTTTGAATTTAAGGAATGGTTGAGAGTCCATTAAAATTTTCGCAAGTCTGATACTCGAAACCAATAACTGGAATTGCCTAGGGGAAAAGTACACACACCATTGTAATCGGGCGAGTTTCTGCCTTCAGATGCAATAGGAATTTCTCGAGTTCGTCAATCCGTTCGCGAGATATGGGAGTTTGAAGTTAAGGAATGGTTGCGAAACCATCAAAATTTTCGGAATCTGATACTCGTCAATCCCTTCGCGAGATATGGGAGTTTGAATTTAAGGAATGGTCGAGAAACCATCAAAATTTTCACAAGTCTGATACTCGAAACCAATAACTACTATGGTCTAGGGCGAAAATACGAATACCGTTGTAATTGAGCGAGCTTCTACTTTCAGATGCAACAGGAATTTCTCGAGTTCGTCAATCCGTTCGCGAGATATGCGAGTTTGAATTTAAGGAATGGTTGAGAGTCCATTAAAATTTTCGCAAGTCTGATACTCGTAACCAATAACTGGAATGGCCTAGGGGAAAAGTACACACACCATTGTAATCGGGCGAGTTTCTGCCTTCAGATGCAATAGGAATTTCTCGAGTTCGTCAATCGGTTCGCGAGATATGGGAGTTTGAAGTTAGGGAATGGTTGAGAAACAATCAAAAATTTCGCAGGTCTGATACACGAAACCAATAACTACAAAGGCCTAGGGGAAAAGTACACACACCATTGTAATCGGGCGAGTTTCTGCCTTCAGATGCAACAGGAATTTCTCGAGGTCGTCAATCCGTTCGCGAGATATGGGAGTATGAAGATAAGGAATGGTTGACAAACCATCAAAATTTTCGCAAATCTGATACTCGAAACCAATAACTGGAATGGCCTAGGGGAAATGTACACATACCGTTGTAATGGGGCGAGTTTCTACTTTCAGATGCGACAGGAATTCCTCGAGTTCGTCAATCGGTTCGCGAGATATGGGAGTTTGAATTTAAGGAATGGTTGAGAGTCCATTAAAATTTTCGCAAGTCTGATACTCGAAACCAATAACTGGAATGTCCTAGGGGAAAAGTACACACACCATTGTAATCGGGCGAGTTTCTGCCTTCAGATGCAATAGGAATTTCTCGAGTTCGTCAATCGGTTCGCGAGATATGGGAGATCGAAGTTAAGGAATGGTTGAGAAACCATCAAAATTTTCGCAAGTCTGATACTCGATACCAATAACTGGAATGGCCTAGGGGAAATGTACACATACCGTTGTAATCGGGCGAGTTTCTACTTTCAGATGCAACAGGAATTTCTCGATTTTCTAAATCCGTTCGGGAGATATGGGAGTTTGAAGTTAAGGAATGGTTGAGAAACCATAAAAATTTTGCAAGTCTCTTACTCGAAACGAATAACTGGAATGGCCTAGGGGAAAAGCACACACACCATTGTAATCGGGCGAGTTTCTACTTTCAGATGCAACAGGAGTTTCTCGAGTTCGTCAATCCCTTCGCGAGATATGGGAGTTTGAATTTAAGGAATGGTCGAGAAACCATCAAAATTTTCACAAGTCTGATACTCGAAACCAATAACTACTATGGTCTAGGGCGAAAATACGCATACCGTTGTAATTGGGCGAGCTTCTACTTTCAGATGCAACAGGAATTTCTCGAGTTCGTCAATCCGTTCGCGAGATATGCGAGTTTGAATTTAAGGAATGGTTGAGAGCCCATTAAAATTTTCGCAAGTCTGATACTCGTAACCAATAACTGGAATGGCCTAGGGGAAAAGTACACACACCATTGTAATCGGGCGAGTTTCTGCCTTCAGATGCAATAGGAATTTCTCGAGTTCGTCAATCCGTTCGCGAGGTATGGGAGTTTGAAGCTAGGGAATGGTTGAGAGTCCATTAAAATTTTCGCAAGTCTGATACTCGAAACCAATAACTGGAATGGCCTAGGGGAAAAGTACACACACCATTGTAATCGGGCGAGTTTCTACTTTCAGACGCAACAGGAGTTTCTCGAGATCGTCAATCCGTTCGCGAGATATGGGTGTTTGAATTTAAGGAATGGTTGAGAGTCCATTAAAATTTTCGCAAGTCTGATACTCGAAACCAATAACTGGAATTGCCTAGGGGAAAAGTACACACACCATTGTAATCGGGCGAGTTTCTGCCTTCAGATGCAATAGGAATTTCTCGAGTTCGTCAATCCGTTCGCGAGATATGGGAGTTTGAAGTTAAGGAATGGTTGCGAAACCATCAAAATTTTCGGAATCTGATACTCGAAACAAATAACTACTGTGGTCTAGGGCAAAAATACACATACCGTTGTAGTCGGGCGAGATTCTGCTTTCAGATGCAATAGGAATTTCTCGAGTTCGTCAATGCATTCGCGAGGTAAGCGAGTTTGAAATTAAGGAATGGTTGAGAAGCCATCAAAATTTTCGCAAGTCTGATGCTAGAAACGAATAACTGGAATGGCCTAGGGGAAAAGCACACACACCATTGTAATCGGGCTAGTTTCTGCCTTCAGATGCAATAGGAATTTCTCGAGTTCGTCAATCCGTTCGCGAGATATGGGAGTTTGAAGTTAGGGAATGGTTGAGAAACAATCAAAAATTTCGCAGGTCTGATACACGAAACCAATAACTACAAAGGCCTAGGGGAAAAGTACACACACCATTGTAATCGGGCGAGTTTCTGCCTTCAGATGCAACAGGAATTTCTCGAGGTCGTCAATCCGTTCGCGAGATATGGGAGTTGAAGTTAGGGAATGATTGAGAAACAATCAAAAATTTCGCAAGTCTGATACACGAAACCGATAACTACAATGGCCTAGGGGAAAAGTACACATACCGTTGTAATGGGGCGAGTTTCTACTTTCAGATGCAACAGGAATTTCTTGATTTCCTCAATCCGATCACGAGATATGGGAGTTTGAAGTTAAGGAATGGTTGAGAAACCATCAAAATTTTCCCAAGTCTGATACTCGACACCATTAACTACTATGGCCTAGGGCAAAAATACACATACCGTGGTTATCGGGCGAGTTTCTGATTCAGATTCAACAGGAATTTCTCGAGTTCGTCAATCGGTTCGCGAGATATGGGAGCTGAAGTTAAGGAATTTTTGAGAAACCATCAAAATTTTCGGAATCTGATACTCGAAACCAATAACTACTGTGGTCTAGGGCAAAAATACACATACCGTTGTAATCGGGCGAGTTTCTGCTTTCAGATGCAACAGGAATTTCTCCAGTTCGTCAATCCATTCGCGAGATATGCGAGTTTGAAATTAAGGAATGGTTGAGAAGCCATCCAAATTTTCGCAAGTCTGGTGCTAGAAACGAATAACTGGAATGGCCTAGGGGAAAAGTACACACTCCATTGTAATCGGGCGAGTTTCTACTTTCAGACGCAACAGGAATTTCTCGAGTTCGTCAATCCGTTCGCGAAATATGGGAGTATGAAGTTAAGGAATGGTTGACATACCATCAAAATTTTCGCAAATCTGATACTCGAAACCAATAACTGGAATGGCCTAGGGGAAAAGTACACATACCGTTGTAATGGGGCGAGTTTCTCCTTTCAGATGCAACAGGAATTCCTCGAGTTCGTCGATCGGTTCGCGAGATATGGGAGTTTGAATTTAAGGAATGGTTGAGAGTCCATTAAAATTTTCGCAAGTCTGATACTCGAAACCATTCACTGGAATTGCCTAGGGGAAAAGTACACACACCATTGTAATCGGGCGAGTTTCTGCCTTAAAGTGCAATAGGAATTTCTCGAGTTCGTCAATCCGTTCGCGAGATATGCGAGTTTGAAGTTAAGGAATGGTTGAGAAGCCATCAAAATTTTCGCAAGTCTGATACTCGAAACCAATAACTGGAATGGCCTAGGGGAAAAGTACACACACCATTGTAATCGGGCAAGTTTCTACTTTCAGATGCAACAGGAATTTCTCGAGTTCGTCAATCCGTTCGCGAGATATGGGAGCTGAAGTTAAGGAATGGTTGAGAAACGATCAAAATTTTCGGAATCTGATACTCGAAACCAATAACTACTGTGGTCTAGGGCAAAAATACACATACCGTTGTAATCGGGCGAGTGTCTGCTTTCAGATGCAACAGGAATTTCTCCAGTTCGTCAATCCATTCGCGAGATATGCGAGTTTGAAATTAAGGAATGGTTGAGAAGCCATCCAAATTTTCGCAAGTCTGGTGCTAGAAACGAATAACTGGAATGGCCTAGGGGAAAAGTACACACTCCATTGTAATCGGGCGAGTTTCTACTTTCAGACGAAACAGGAATTTCTCGAGTTCGTCAATCCGTTCGCGAGATATGGGAGTATGAAGTTAAGGAATGGTTGACATACCATCAAAATTTTCGCAAATCTGATACTCGAAACCAATAACTGGAATGGCCTAGGGGAAAAGTACACATACCGTTGTAATGGGGCGAGTTTCTCCTTTCAGATGCAACAGGAATTCCTCGAGTTCGTCAATCGGTTCGCGAGCTATGGGAGTTTGAAGTTAAGGAATGGTTGAGAAACCATCAAAATTTTCGCAACTCTGATACTCGAAACGAATAACTGGAATGGCCTAGGGGAACAGCACACACACCATTGTAATCGGGCGAGTTTCTACTTTCAGATGCAACAGGAGTTTCTCCAGTTCGTCAATCCGTTCGAGAGATATGGGAGTTTGAAGTTAAGGAATGGTCGAGAAACCATCAAAATTTTCACAAGTCTGATACCCGAAACCAATAACTACTATGGTCTAGGGCGAAAATACGCATACCGTTGTAATTGGGCGAGCTTCTACTTTCAGATGCAAGAGGAATTTCTCGAGTTCGTCAATCCGTTCGCGAGATATGGGAGTTTGAAGTTGAGGAGTGGTTGAGGAACCATCAAAATTTTCGGAATCTGATACTCGAAACCAATAACTACAATGACCTAGGGGAAAAGTACACACACCATTGTAATCGGGAGAGTTTATACTTTCAAATGCAACAGGAATTTCTTGAGTTCGTCAATCCGTTCGCGAGATATGGGAGTTTGAAGTTAAGGAACGTTTGAGAAACCATCAAAATTCGCGGAATCTGATACTCGAAACCAATAACTACTATGGTCTAGGGCAAAAATACACATACCGTTGTAATTGGGCGAGTATCTGCTTTCAGATTCAACAGGAATTACTCGAGGTCGTCACTCCGTTCGCGAGATATGGGAGTTTGAAGTTATGGAATGGTTGAGAAACCATCAAAATTTTCGGAATCTGATACTCGAAATCAATAACTACTATGGTCTAGTGCAAAAATACACAGTCCGTTGTAATCGGGCGAGTTTCTGCTTTCAGATGCAACAGGAATTTCTCGAGTTCGTCAATCCGTTCGCGAGATATGCGAGTTTGAAGCTAGGGAATGGTTGAGAGTCCATTAAAATTTTCGCAAGTCTGATACTCGAAACCAATAACTGGAATGGCCTAGGGGAAAAGTACACACACCATTGTAATCGGGCGAGTTTCTACTTTCAGACGCAACAGGAGTTTCTCTAGATCGTCAATCCGTTCGCGAGATATGGGTGTTTGAATTTAAGGAATGGTTGAGAGTCCATTAAAATTTTCGCAAGTCTGATACTCGAAACCAATAACTGGAATTGCCTAGGGGAAAAGTACACACACCATTGTAATCGGGCGAGTTTCTGCCTTCAGATGCAATAGGAATTTCTCGAGTTCGTCAATCCGTTCGCGAGATATGGGAGTTTGAAGTTAAGGAATGGTTGCGAAACCATCAAAATTTTCGGAATCTGATACTCGAAACAAATAACTACTGTGGTCTAGGGCAAAAATACACATACCGTTGTAGTCGGGCGAGATTCTGCTTTCAGATGCAATAGGAATTTCTCGAGTTCGTCAATCCATTCGCGAGGTAAGCGAGTTTGAAATTAAGGAATGGTTGAGAAGCCATCAAAATTTTCGCAAGTCTGATGCTAGAAACGAATAACTGGAATGGCCTAGGGGAAAAGCACACACACCATTGTAATCGGGCGAGTTTCTGCCTTCAGATGCAATAGGAATTTCTCGAGTTCGTCAATCCGTTCGCGAGGTATGGGAGTTTGAAGTTAGGGAATGGTTGAGAGTCCATTAAAATTTTCGCAAGTCTGATACTCGAAACCAATAACTGGAATGGCCTAGGGGAAAAGTACACACACCATTGTAATCGGGCGAGTTTCTGCCTTCAGATGCAATAGGAATTTCTCGAGTTCGTCAATCCGTTCGCGAGATATGGGAGTTTGAAGTTAGGGAATGGTTGAGAAACAATCAAAAATTTCGCAGGTCTGATACACGAAACCAATAACTACAAAGGCCTAGGGGAAAAGTACACACACCATTGTAATCGGGCGAGTTTCTGCCTTCAGATGCAACAGGAATTTCTCGAGGTCGTCAATCCGTTCGCGAGATATGGGAGTTGAAGTTAAGGAATGGTTGAGAAACCATCAAAATTTTCGGAATCTGATACTCGAAACAAATAACTACTGTGGTCTAGGGCAAAAATACACATACCGTTGTAGTCGGGCGAGTTTCTGCTTTCAGATGCAATAGGAATTTCTCGAGTTCGTCAATCCATTCGCGAGATAAGCGAGTTTGAAATTAAGGAATGGTTGAGAAGCCATCAAAATTTTCGCAAGTCTGATACTCGAAACCAATAACTGGAATTGCCTAGGGGAAAAGTACACACACCATTGTAATCGGGCGAGTTTCTACCTTCAGATGCAATAGGAATTTCTCGAGTTCGTCAATCCGTTCGCGAGATATGGGAGTTTGAAGTTAAGGAATGGTTGCGAAACCATCAAAATTTTCGGAATCTGATACTCGAAACAAATAACTACTGTGGTCTAGGGCAAAAATACACATACCGTTGTAGTCGGGCGAGATTCTGCTTTCAGATGCAATAGGAATTTCTCGAGTTCGTCAATCCAATCGCGAGGTAAGCGAGTTTGAAATTAAGGAATGATTGAGAAGCCATCAAAATTTTCGCAAGTCTGATGCTAGAAACGAATAACTGGAATGGCCTAGGGGAAAAGTACACACTCCATTGTAATCGGGCGAGTTTCTACTTTCAGACGCAACAGGAGTTTCTCGAGTTCGTCAATCCGTTCGCGAGATATGGGAGTATGAAGATAAGGAATGGTTGTCAAACCATCAAAATTTTCGCAAATCTGATACTCGAAACCAATAACTGGAATGGCCTAGGGGAAATGTACACATACCGTTGTAATGGGGCGAGTTTCTACTTTCAGATGCGACAGGAATTCCTCGAGTTCGTCAATCGGTTCGCGAGATATGGGAGTTTGAATTTAAGGAATGGTTGAGAGTCCATTAAAATTTTCGCAAGTCTGATACTCGAAACCAATAACTGGAATTGCCTAGGGGAAAAGTACACACACCATTGTAATCAGGCGAGTTTCTGCCTTCAGATGCAATAGGAATTTCTCGAGTTCGTAAATCCGTTCGCGAGATATGGGAGTTTGAAGTTAGGGAATGATTGAGAAACAATCAAAAATTTCGCAAGTCTGATACACGAAACCGATAACTACAATGGCCTAGGGGAAAAGTACACATACCGTTGTAATGGGGCGAGTTTCTACTTGCAGATGCAACAGGAATTTTTTGATTTCCTCAATCCGTTCACGAGATATGGGAGTTTGAAGTTAAGGAATGGTTGAGAAACCATCAAAATTTTCCCAAGTCTGATACTCGAAACCATTAACTACTATGGCCTAGGGCAAAAATACACATACCGTGGTAATCGGGCGAGTTTCTGATTCAGATTCAACAGGAATTTCTCGAGTTCGTCAATCGGTTCGCGAGATATGGGAGTTTGAAGTTAAGGAATGGTTGAGAAACCATCAAAATTTTCGCAAGTCGGATACTCGAAATCAATAACTGGAATGGCCTAGGGGAAAAGTACACATACCGTTGTAATCGGGCGAGTTTCTACTTTCAGACGCAACAGGAATTTCTCGATTTCCTCAATCCGTTCGGGAGAAATGGGAGTTTGAAGTTAAGGAATGGTTGAGAAACCATCAAAATTTTCGCAAGTCTGATACTCGAAACCAATAACTACTATGGCCTAGGGCAAAAATACACATACCTTTGTATTCGGGCGAGTTCCTGCTTTCAGATGCAACAGGAATTTCTCGTTTTCGTCAATCCGTTCGCGAGATATGGGAGTTTGAAGTTAAGGAATGGTTGTCAAACCAGCAAAATTTTCGCAAATCTGATATTCGAAACCAATAACAGGAATGGCCTAGGGGGAAAGTACACATACCGTTGTAATGGGGCGAGTTTCTACTTTCAGGTGCAATAGGAATTTCTCGAGTTCGTCAATCGGTTCGCGAGATATGGGAGTTTGAAGTTAAGGAATGGTTGAGAAACCATCAAAATTTGCGGAATCTGATACTCGAAACCAATAACTACTATGGTCTAGGGCAAAAATACACATACCGGTGTAATCGGGCGAGTGCCTGCTTTCAGATTCAACAGGAATTACACGAGTTCGTCAATCCGTTCGCGAGATATGGGAGTTTGAAGTTAAGGAATGGTTGAGAAACGATCAAAATTTTCGCAAGTCTGATAATCGAAACCAATAACTGGAATGGCCTTGGGGAAAAGTACAAACACCGTTGTAATCGGGCAAGTTTCTACTTTCAGATGCAACAGGAACTTCTCGAGTTCGTCAATCCGATCGCGAGATATGGGAGTTTGAAGTTAGGGAATGATTGAGAAACAATCAAAAATTTCGCAAGTCTGATACACGAAACCGATAACTACAATGGCCTAGGGGAAAAGTACACATACCGTTGTAATGGGGCGAGTTTCTACTTTCAGATGCAACAGGAATTTCTTGATTTCCTCAATCCGATCACGAGATATGGGAGTTTGAAGTTAAGGAATGGTTGAGAAACCATCAAAATTTTCCCAAGTCTGATACTCGACACCATTAACTACTATGGCCTAGGGCAAAAATACACATACCGTGGTTATCGGGCGAGTTTCTGATTCAGATTCAACAGGAATTTCTCGAGTTCGTCAATCGGTTCGCGAGATATGGGAGCTGAAGTTAAGGAATTTTTGAGAAACCATCAAAATTTTCGGAATCTGATACTCGAAACCAATAACTACTGTGGTCTAGGGCAAAAATACACATACCGTTGTAATCGGGCGAGTTTCTGCTTTCAGATGCAACAGGAATTTCTCTAGTTCGTCAATCAATTCGCGAGATATGGGAGCTGAAGTTAAGGAATGGTTGAGAAACCATCAAAATTTTCGCAAGTCTGATGCTAGAAACGAATAACTGGGATGGCCTAGGGGAAAAGTACACACTCCATTGTAATCGGGCGAGTTTCTACTTTCAGACGCAACAGGAATTTCTCGAGTTCGTCAATCCGTTCGCGAGATATGGGAGTATGAAGTTAAGGAATGGTTGACAAACCATCAAAATTTTCGCAAATCTGATACTCGAAACCAATAACTGGAATGGCCTAGGGGAAAAGTACACATACCGTTGTAATGGGGCGAGTTTCTACTTTCAGATGCAAAAGGAATTCCTCGAGTTCGTCGATCGGTTCGCGAGATATGGGAGTTTGAATTTAAGGAATGGTTGAGAGTCCATTAAAATTTTCGCAAGTCTGATACTCGAAACCATTAACTGGAATTGCCTAGGGGAAAAGTACACACACCATTGTAATCGGACGGGTTTCTGCCTTAAAATGCAATAGGAATTTCTAGAGTTCGTCAATCCGTTCGCGAGATATGCGAGTTTGAAATTAAGGAATGGTTGAGAAGCCATAAAAATTTTCGCAAGTCTGATACTCGAAACCAATAACTGGAATGGCCTAGGGGAAAAGTACACACACCATTGTAATCGGGCAAGTTTCTACTTTCAGATGCAACAGGAATTTCTCGAGTTCGTCAATCCGTTCGCGAGATATGGGAGCTGAAGTTAAGGAATGGTTGAGAAACGATCAAAATTTTCGGAATCTGATACTCGAAACCAATAACTACTGTGGTCTAGGGCAAAAATACACATACCGTTGTAATCGGGCGAGTTTCTGCTTTCAGATGCAACAGGAATTTCTCCAGTTCGTCAATCCATTCGCGAGATATGCGAGTTTGAAATTAAGGAATGGTTGAGAAGCCATCCAAATTTTCGCAAGTCTGGTGCTAGAAACGAATAACTGGAATGGCCTAGGGGAAAAGTACACACTCCATTGTAATCGGGCGAGTTTCTACTTTCAGACGCAACAGGAATTTCTCGAGTTCGTCAATCCGTTCGCGAGATATGGGAGTATGAAGTTAAGGAATGGTTGACATACCATCAAAATTTTCGCAAATCTGATACTCGAAACCAATAACTGGAATGGCCTAGGGGAAAAGTACACATACCGTTGTAATGGGGCGAGTTTCTCCTTTCAGATGCAACAGGAATTCCTCGAGTTCGTCAATCGGTTCGCGAGCTATGGGAGTTTGAAGTTAAGGAATGGTTGAGAAACCATCAAAATTTTCGCAACTCTGATACTCGAAACGAATAACTGGAATGGCCTAGGGGAACAGCACACACACCATTGTAATCGGGCGAGTTTCTACTTTCAGATGCAACAGGAGTTTCTCCAGTTCGTCAATCCGTTCGAGAGATATGGGAGTTTGAAGTTAAGGAATGGTCGAGAAACCATCAAAATTCGCGGAATCTGATACTCGAAACCAATAACTACTATGGTCTAGGGCAAAAATACACATACCGTTGTAATTGGGCGAGTATCTGCTTTCAGATTCAACAGGAATTACTCGAGGTCGTCAATCCGTTCGCGAGATATGGGAGTTTGAAGTTATGGAATGGTTGAGAAACCATCAAAATTTTCGGAATCTGATACTCGAAATCAATAACTACTATGGTCTAGTGCAAAAATACACAGTCCGTTGTAATCGGGCGAGTTTCTGCTTTCAGATGCAACAGGAATTTCTCGAGTTCGTCAATCCGTTCGCGAGATATGCGAGTTTGAAATTGAGGAATGGTCGAGAAACCATCAAAATTTTCACAAGTCTGATACTCGAAACCAATAACTACTATGGTCTAGGGCGAAAATACGCATACCGTTGTAATTGGGCGAGCTTCTACTTTCAGATGCAAGAGGAATTTCTCGAGTTCGCCAATCCGTTCGCGAGATATGGGAGTTTGAAGTTGAGGAGTGGTTGAGGAACCATCAAAATTTTCGGAATCTGATACTCGAAACCAATAACTACTATGTTCTAGGGCAAAAATACACATACCGTTGTAATCGGGCGAGTTTCTGCTTTCAGATGCAACAGGAGTTTCTCGAGTTCGTCAATCGGTTCGCGAGATATGCGAGTTTGAATTTAAGGAATGGTTGAGAGTCCATTTAAATTTTCGCAAGTCTGATACTCGAAACCAATAACTGGAATGGCCTAGGGGAAAAGTACACACACCATTGTAATCGGGCGAGTTTCTGCCTTCAGATGCAATAGGTATTTCTCGAGTTCGTCAATCCGTTCGCGATATATGGGAGTTTGAAGTTAGGGAATGGTTGAGAAACAATCAAAAATTTCGCAAGTCTGATACACGAAACCGATAACTACAATGGCCTAGGGGAAAAGTACACATACCGTTGTAATGGGGCGAGTTTCTACTTTCAGATGCAACAGGAATTTCTTGATTTCCTCAATCCGTTCACGAGGTATGGGAATTTGAAGTTAAGGAATGGTTGAGAAACCATCAAAATTTCCCCAAGTCTGATACTCGAAACCATTAACTACTATGGCCTAGGGCAAAAATACACATACCGTGGTAATCGGGCGAGTTTCTGATTCAGATTCAACAGGAATTTCTCGAGTTCGTCAATCGGTTCGCGAGATATGGGAGTTTGAAGTTAAGGAATGTTTGAGAAACCATCAAAATTTTCGCAAGTCTGATACTCGAAACCAATAACTGGAATGGCCTAGGGGAAAAGTACACACACCGTTGTAATCGGGCAAGTTTCTACTTTCAGATGCAACAGGAATTTCTCGAGTTCGTCAATCCGTTCGCGAGATATGGGAGCTGAAGTTAAGGAATGGTTGAGAAACGATCAAAATTTTCGGAATCTGATACTCGAAACCAATAACTACTGTGGTCTAGGGAAAAAATACACATACCGTTGTAATCGGGCGAGTTTCTGCCTTCAGATGCAACAGGAATTTCTCCAGTTCGTCAATCCATTCGCGAGATATGCGAGTTTGAAATTAAGGACTGGTTGAGAAGCCATCCAAATTTTCGCAAGTCTGGTGCTAGAAACGAATAACTGGAATGGCCTAGGGGAAAAGTACACACTCCATTGTAATCGGGCGAGTTTCTACTTTCAGACGCAACAGGAATTTCTCGAGTTCGTCAATCCGTTCGCGAGATATGGGAGTATGAAGTTAAGGAATGGTTGACATACCATCAAAATTTTCGCAAATCTGATACTCGAAACCAATAACTGGAATGGCCTAGGGGAAAAGTACACATACCGTTGTAATGGGGCGAGTTTCTCCTTTCAGATGCAACAGGAATTCCTCGAGTTCGTCGATCGGTTCGCGAGATATGGGAGTTTGAATTTAAGGAATGGTTGAGAGTCCATTAAAATTTTCGCAAGTCTGATACTCGAAACCATTAACTGGAATTGCCTAGGGGAAAAGTACACACACCATTGTAATCGGGCGAGTTTCTGCCTTAAAATGCAATAGGAATTTCTCGAGTTCGTCAATCCGTTCGCGAGATATGCGAGTTTGAAATTAAGGAATGGTTGAGAAGCCATCAAAATTTTCGCAAGTCTGATACTCGAAACCAATAACTGGAATGGCCTAGGGGAAAAGTACACACACCATTGTAATCGGGCAAGTTTCTACTTTCAGATGCAACAGGAATTTCTCGAGTTCGTCAATCCGTTCGCGAGATATGGGAGCTGAAGTTAAGGAATGGTTGAGAAACGATCAAAATTTTCGGAATCTGATACTCGAAACCAATAACTACTGTGGTCTAGGGCAAAAATACACATACCGTTGTAATCGGGCGAGTTTCTGCTTTCAGATGCAACAGGAATTTCTCCAGTTCGTCAATCCATTCGCGAGATATGCGAGTTTGAAATTAAGGAATGGTTGAGAAGCCATCCAAATTTTCGCAAGTCTGGTGCTAGAAACGAATAACTGGAATGGCCTAGGGGAAAAGTACACACTCCATTGTAATCGGGCGAGTTTCTACTTTCAGACGAAACAGGAATTTCTCGAGTTCGTCAATCCGTTCGCGAGATATGGGAGTATGAAGTTAAGGAATGGTTGACATACCATCAAAATTTTCGCAAATCTGATACTCGAAACCAATAACTGGAATGGCCTAGGGGAAAAGTACACATACCGTTGTAATGGGGCGAGTTTCTCCTTTCAGATGCAACAGGAATTCCTCGAGTTCGTCAATCGGTTCGCGAGCTATGGGAGTTTGAATTTAAGGAATGGTTGAGAGTCCATTAAAATTTTCGCAAGTCTGATACTCGAAACCAATAACTGGAATTGCCTAGGGGAAAAGTACACACACCATTGTAATCGGGCGAGTTTTTGCCTTCAGATGCAATAGGAATTTCTCGAGTGCGTCAATCCGTTCGCGAGATACGGGAGTTTGAAGTTAAGGAATGGTTGAGAAACCATCAAAATTTTCGCACACTCTGATACTCGAAACGAATAACTGGAATGGCCTAGGGGAACAGCACACACACCATTGTAATCGGGCGAGTTTCTACTTTCAGATGCAACAGGAGTTTCTCCAGTTCGTCAATCCGTTCGAGAGATATGGGAGTTTGAAGTTAAGGAATGGTCGAGAAACCATCAAAATTTTCACAAGTCTGATACCCGAAACCAATAACTACTATGGTCTAGGGCGAAAATACGCATACCGTTGTAATTGGGCGAGCTTCTACTTTCAGATGCAAGAGGAATTTCTCGAGTTCGTCAATCCGTTCGCGAGATATGGGAGTTTGAAGTTGAGGAGTGGTTGAGGAACCATCAAAATTTTCGGAATCTGATACTCGAAACCAATAACTACAATGACCTAGGGGAAAAGTACACACACCATTGTAATCGGGAGAGTTTATACTTTCAAATGCAACAGGAATTTCTTGAGTTCGTCAATCCGTTCGCGAGATATGGGAGTTTGAAGTTAAGGAACGTTTGAGAAACCATCAAAATTCGCGGAATCTGATACTCGAAACCAATAACTACTATGGTCTAGGGCAAAAATACACATACCGTTGTAATTGGGCGAGTATCTGCTTTCAGATTCAACAGGAATTACTCGAGGTCGTCAATCCGTTCGCGAGATATGGGAGTTTGAAGTTATGGAATGGTTGAGAAACCATCAAAATTTTCGGAATCTGATACTCGAAATCAATAACTACTATGGTCTAGTGCAAAAATACACAGTCCGTTGTAATCGGGCGAGTTTCTGCTTTCAGATGCAACAGGAATTTCTCGAGTTCGTCAATCCGTTCGCGAGATATGCGAGTTTGAAATTGAGGAATGGTCGAGAAACCATCAAAATTTTCACAAGTCTGATACTCGAAACCAATAACTACTATGGTCTAGGGCGAAAGTACGCATACCGTTGTAATTGGGCGAGCTTCTACTTTCAGATGCAAAAGGAATTTCTCGAGTTCGCCAATCCGTTCGCGAGATATGGGAGTTTGAAGTTGAGGAGTGGTTGAGGAACCATCAAAATTTTCGGAATCTGATACTCGAAACCAATAACTACTATGTTCTAGGGCAAAAATACACATACCGTTGTAATCGGGCGAGTTTCTGCTTTCAGATGCAACAGGAGTTTCTCGAGTTCGTCAATCGGTTCGCGAGATATGCGAGTTTGAATTTAAGGAATGGTTGAGAGTCCATTTAAATTTTCGCAAGTCTGATACTCGAAACCAATAACTGGAATGGCCTAGGGGAAAAGTACACACACCATTGTAATCGGGAGAGTTTATACTTTCAAATGCAACAGGAATTTCTTGAGTTCGTCAATCCGTTCGCGAGATATGGGAGTTTGAAGTTAAGGAACGTTTGAGAAACCATCAAAATTCGCGGAATCTGATACTCGAAACCAATAACTACTATGGTCTAGGGCAAAAATACACATACCGTTGTAATTGGGCGAGTATCTGCTTTCAGATTCAACAGGAATTACTCGAGGTCGTCAATCCGTTCGCGAGATATGGGAGTTTGAAGTTATGGAATGGTTGAGAAACCATCAAAATTTTCGGAATCTGATACTCGAAATCAATAACTACTATGGTCTAGTGCAAAAATACACAGTCCGTTGTAATCGGGCGAGTTTCTGCTTTCAGATGCAACAGGAATTTCTCGAGTTCGTCAATCCGTTCGCGAGATATGCGAGTTTGAAATTGAGGAATGGTCGAGAAACCATCAAAATTTTCACAAGTCTGATACTCGAAACCAATAACTACTATGGTCTAGGGCGAAAGTACGCATACCGTTGTAATTGGGCGAGCTTCTACTTTCAGATGCAAAAGGAATTTCTCGAGTTCGCCAATCCGTTCGCGAGATATGGGAGTTTGAAGTTGAGGAGTGGTTGAGGAACCATCAAAATTTTCGGAATCTGATACTCGAAACCAATAACTACTATGTTCTAGGGCAAAAATACACATACCGTTGTAATCGGGCGAGTTTCTGCTTTCAGATGCAACAGGAGTTTCTCGAGTTCGTCAATCGGTTCGCGAGATATGCGAGTTTGAATTTAAGGAATGGTTGAGAGTCCATTTAAATTTTCGCAAGTCTGATACTCGAAACCAATAACTGGAATGGCCTAGGGGAAAAGTACACACACCATTGTAATCGGGCGAGTTTCTGCCTTCAGATGCAATAGGTATTTCTCGAGTTCGTCAATCCGTTCGCGATATATGGGAGTTTGAAGTTAGGGAATGGTTGAGAAACAATCAAAAATTTCGCAAGTCTGATACACGAAACCGATAACTACAATGGCCTAGGGGAAAAGTACACATACCGTTGTAATGGGGCGAGTTTCTACTTTCAGATGCAACAGGAATTTCTTGATTTCCTCAATCCGTTCACGAGGTATGGGAATTTGAAGTTAAGGAATGGTTGAGAAACCATCAAAATTTCCCCAAGTCTGATACTCGAAACCATTAACTACTATGGCCTAGGGCAAAAATACACATACCGTGGTAATCGGGCGAGTTTCTGATTCAGATTCAACAGGAATTTCTCGAGTTCGTCAATCGGTTCGCGAGATATGGGAGTTTGAAGTTAAGGAATGGTTGAGAAACCATCAAAATTTTCGCAAGTCTGATACTCGAAACCAATAACTGGACTGGCCTAGGGGAAAAGTCCACATACCGTTGTAATCGGGCGAGTTTCTACTTTCAGATGCAACAGGAATTTCTCGATTTCCTCAATCCGTTCGGGAGATATGGGAGTTTGAAGTTAAGGAATGGTTGAGAAACCATCAAAATTTTCGCAAGTCTGATACTCGAAACCAATAACTACTATGGCCTAGGGCAAAAATACACATACCTTTGTATTCGGGCGAGTTCCAGCTTTCAGATGCAACAGGAATTTCTCGTGTTCGTCAATCCGTTCGCGAGATATGGGAGTTTGAAGTTAAGGAATGGTTGAGAAACCATCAAAATTTGCGGAATCTGATACTCGAAACCAATAACTGGAATGGCCTTGGGGAAAAGTACACACACCGTTGTAATCGGGCAAGTTTCTACTTTCAGATGCAACAGGAATTTCTCGAGTTCGTCAATCCGTTCGCGAGATATGGGAGTTTGAATTTAAGGAATGGTTGAGAAACCATCAAAATTTATGGAATCTGATACTCGGAAACATTAACAACTATGGTCTAGGGCAAAAATACACATAACGTTGTAATCGGGCGAGTTTCTGCTTTCAGATGCAACAGGAATTTCTCGAGTTCGTCAATCCGTTCGCGAGATATGGGAGTATGAAGTTAAGGAATGGTTGAGAAACCATCAAAATTTATGGTATCTGATACTCGGAAACATTAACAACTATGGTCTAGGGCAAAAATACACATAACGTTGTAATCGGGCGAGTTTCTGGTTTCAGATGCAATAGGAATTTCTCGAGTTCGTCAATCCGTTCGCGAGATATGGGAATTTGAATTTAAGGAATGGTTGAGAAGCCATCAAAATTTTCGCAAGTCTGATGCTAGAAACGGATAACGGGAATGGCCTAGGGGAAAGGAGCACGCACCATTGTAATCGGGCGAGTTTCTACTTTCAGATGCAACCGGAATTTCTCGAGTTCGTCAATCCGCTCGCGAGATATGGGAGTTTGAAGTTAAGGCATGGTTGAGAAACCATCAAAATTTGCGGAATCGGATACTCGAAACCAATAACTACTATGGTCTAGAGCAAAAATACACATACCGTTGTAATCGGGCGAGTTGCTACTTTCAGATGCAACAGGAATTTCTCGAGTTCGACAATCGGTTCGCGAGATATGGGAGTTTGAATTTAAGGAATGGTTGAGAGTCCATTAAAATTTTCCCAAGTCTGATACTCGAAACCAATAACTGGAATGGCCTAGGGGAAAAGTACACACACCATTGTAATCGGGCGAGTTTCTGCCTGCAGATGCAATAGGAATTTCTCGAGGTCGTCAATCCGTTCGCGAGATATGGGAGTTCGAAGTTAGGGAATGGTTGAGAAACAATCAAAAATTTCGCAAGTCTTATACACGAAACCAATAACTACAATGGCCTAGGGGAAAAGTACAGACTCCATTCTAATCGGGCGAGTTTCTACTTTCAGATGCAACAGGAGTTTCTCGAGTTCGTCAATCGGTTCGCGAGATATGGGAGTTTGAATTTAAGGAATGGTTGAGAGTCCATTAAAATTTTCCCAAGTCTGATACTCGAAACCAATAACTGGAATGGCCTAGGGGAAAAGTACACATACCGTTGTAATGGGGCGAGTTTCTACTTTCGGATGCAACAGGAATTTCTCGAGTTCGTCAATCCGTTCGCGAGATATGGGAGTTTGAATTTAAGGATTGGTTGAGTAGCCATCAAAATTTTCGCAAGTCTGATGCTAGAAACGAATAACTGGAATGGCCTAGGTGAAAAGTACACGCACCATTGTAATCGGGCAAGTTTCTACTTTCAGATGCAACAGGAATTTCTCGAGTTCGTCAATCAGTTCGCGAGATATGGGAGTTTGAATTTAAGGAATGGTTGAGAAGCCATCAAAATTTTCGCAAGTCTGATGCTAGAAACGAATAACTGGAATGGCCTAGGGGAAAAGTACACACTCCATTGTAATCGGACGAGTTTCTACTTTCAGATGCAACAGGAATTTCTCGATTTCCTCAATCCGTTCACGAGATATGGGAGTTTGAAGTCAAGGAATGGTTGAGAAACAATCAAAATTTTCGGAATCTGATACTCGGAACCATTAACTACTATGGTCTAGGGCAAATATACACATACCGTTGTAATCGGGCGAGATTCTGCTTTCAGATGCAACAGCAATTTCACGAGTTCGTCAATCCGTTCGGGAGATATGCGAGTTTGAAATTAACGAATGGTTGAGAAACCATAACAATTTTACAAGTCTCTTACTCGAAACGAATAACTGGAATGGCCTAGGGGAAAAGCACACACACCATTGTAATCGGTCGAGTTTCTACTTTCAGATGCAACCGGAATTTCTCGAGTTCGTCAATCCGCTCGCGAGGTATGGGAGTTTGAAGTTAAGGAATGGTTGAGAAACCACCAAAATTTTCGGAATCTGATACTCGAAACCAATAACTACAAAGGCCTAGGGGAAAAATCCACATACCGTTGTAATCGGGCGAGTTTCTACTTTCAGATGCAACCGGAATTTCTCGAGTTCGTCAATCCGCTCGCGAGATATGGGAGTTTGAGGTTAAGGAATGGTCGAGTAACCATCAAAATTTGCGGAATCTGATACACGAAACCAATAACTACAATGGCCTAGGGGAAAAATGCACATACCGTTGTAATCGGGCGAGTTTCTGCTTTCAGATGCAACAGGAATTTCTCGAGATCGTCAATCAGTTCGCGCGATATGGGAGTTTGAAGTTAAGGAATGATTGAGAAACCATCAAAATTTTCGGAATCAGCTACTCGAAACAAATAACTACTATGGTCTAGGGCAGAAATACACATACCGTTGTAATCGGGCGAGTTTCTGCTTTCAGATGCAACAGGAATTTCTCGAGTTCGTCAATTCGTTCGCGAGATATGCGAGTTTGAATCTGAGGAATGGTTGAGAAACCATCATAATTTTCGCAAGTCTGATACTCGAAACCAATAACTACAATGGCCTAGGGGAAATATTCACATACTGTTGTAATCGGGCGAGCTTCTGCTTTCAGATACAACAGGAATTTCTCGAGTTCGTCAATCCGTTCGCTAGATATGGGGTTTGAAGTTAAGGAAAGGTTGAGAAACCATCAAAATTTTCGCAAGTCTGATACTCGAAACCAATAACTACAATGGCCTAGGGGAAAAATAGACATACCGTTGTAATCGGGGAGTTTCTACTTTCAGATGCAACAGAAATGTTTCGGATTCGTCAATCCGTTCGCGAAATATCGGAGTTTGGAATTAAGAGATGGTTGAGAAACCATCAAAATTTTCGCAAGTCTGATACTCGAAACCAATAACTACTATGGCCTAGGGCAAAAATAGACATACCGTTGTAATCGGGCGAGTTTCTGCTTTCAGATGCAACGGGAATTTCTCGTGTTCGTCAATCCGTTCGCGAGATATGGGAGTTTGATGTTAAGGAAAGGTTGAGAAACAATAAAAATTTTGCAAGTCTGATACTCGAAACCAATAACTGGAATGGCCCAGGGGAAAAGGACACACACCATTGTAATCGAGCGAGTTTCTACTTTCAGATGCAACAGGAATTTCTCGAGTTAGTCCATCCGTTCGCGAGATATGGGAGCTTGAAGTAAAGGAATGGTTGAGAAACCATAAAAATTTTGCAAGTCTCTTACTCGAAACGAATAACTGGAATGGCCTAGGGGAGAAGCATACACACCATTGTAATCGGGCGAGTTTCTACTTTCAGATGCAACAGGAGCTTCTCGAGTTCGTCAATCCGTTCGCGAGATATGCGAGTTTGAATCTGAGGAATGGTTGAGAAACCATCAAAATTTTCGCAAGTCTGATACTCGAAACCAATAACTACAATGGCCTAGGGCAAAAATAGACATACCGTTGTAATCGGGCGAGTTTCTGCTTTCAGATGCAACAGGAATTTCTCGAGGTCGTCAATCCGTTCGCGAGATATGGGAGTTTGAAGTTATGGAATGGTTGAGAAACCATCAAAATTTTCGGAATCTGATACTCGAAATCAATAACTACTATGGTCTAGTGCAAAAATACACAGTCCGTTGTAATCGGGCGAGTTTCTGCTTTCAGATGCAACAGGAATTTCTCGAGTTCGTCAATCCGTTCGCGAGATATGCGAGTTTGAAATTGAGGAATGGTCGAGAAACCATCAAAATTTTCACAAGTCTGATACTCGAAACCAATAACTACTATGGTCTAGGGCGAAAATACGCATACCGTTGTAATTGGGCGAGCTTCTACTTTCAGATGCAAAAGGAATTTCTCGAGTTCGCCAATCCGTTCGCGAGATATGGGAGTTTGAAGTTGAGGAGTGGTTGAGGAACCATCAAAATTTTCGGAATCTGATACTCGAAACCAATAACTACTATGTTCTAGGGCAAAAATACACATACCGTTGTAATCGGGCGAGTTTCTGCTTTCAGATGCAACAGGAGTTTCTCGAGTTCGTCAATCGGTTCGCGAGATATGCGAGTTTGAATTTAAGGAATGGTTGAGAGTCCATTTAAATTTTCGCAAGTCTGATACTCGAAACCAATAACTGGAATGGCCTAGGGGAAAAGTACACACACCATTGTAATCGGGCGAGTTTCTGCCTTCAGATGCAATAGGTATTTCTCGAGTTCGTCAATCCGTTCGCGATATATGGGAGTTTGAAGTTAGGGAATGGTTGAGAAACAATCAAAAATTTCGCAAGTCTGATACACGAAACCGATAACTACAATGGCCTAGGGGAAAAGTACACATACCGTTGTAATGGGGCGAGTTTCTACTTTCAGATGCAACAGGAATTTCTTGATTTCCTCAATCCGTTCACGAGGTATGGGAATTTGAAGTTAAGGAATGGTTGAGAAACCATCAAAATTTCCCCAAGTCTGATACTCGAAACCATTAACTACTATGGCCTAGGGCAAAAATACACATACCGTGGTAATCGGGCGAGTTTCTGATTCAGATTCAACAGGAATTTCTCGAGTTCGTCAATCGGTTCGCGAGATATGGGAGTTTGAAGTTAAGGAATGGTTGAGAAACCATCAAAATTTTCGCAAGTCTGATACTCGAAACCAATAACTGGACTGGCCTAGGGGAAAAGTACACATACCGTTGTAATCGGGCGAGTTTCTACTTTCAGATGCAACAGGAATTTCTCGATTTCCTCAATCCGTTCGGGAGATATGGGAGTTTGAAGTTAAGGAATGGTTGAGAAACCATCAAAATTTTCGCAAGTCTGATACTCGAAACCAATAACTACTATGGCCTAGGGCAAAAATACACATACCTTTGTATTCGGGCGAGTTCCAGCTTTCAGATGCAACAGGAATTTCTCGTGTTCGTCAATCCGTTCGCGAGATATGGGAGTTTGAAGTTAAGGAATGGTTGAGAAACCATCAAAATTTGCGGAATCTGATACTCGAAACCAATAACTGGAATGGCCTTGGGGAAAAGTACACACACCGTTGTAATCGGGCAAGTTTCTACTTTCAGATGCAACAGGAATTTCTCGAGTTCGTCAATCCGTTCGCGAGATATGGGAGTTTGAATTTAAGGAATGGTTGAGAAACCATCAAAATTTATGGAATCTGATACTCGGAAACATTAACAACTATGGTCTAGGGCAAAAATACACATAACGTTGTAATCGGGCGAGTTTCTGCTTTCAGATGCAACAGGAATTTCTCGAGTTCGTCAATCCGTTCGCGAGATATGGGAGTATGAAGTTAAGGAATGGTTGAGAAACCATCAAAATTTATGGTATCTGATACTCGGAAACATTAACAACTATGGTCTAGGGCAAAAATACACATAACGTTGTAATCGGGCGAGTTTCTGGTTTCAGATGCAATAGGAATTTCTCGAGTTCGTCAATCCGTTCGCGAGATATGGGAGTTTGAATTTAAGGAATGGTTGAGAAGCCATCAAAATTTTCGCAAGTCTGATGCTAGAAACGGATAACGGGAATGGCCTAGGGGAAAGGAGCACGCACCATTGTAATCGGGCGAGTTTCTACTTTCAGATGCAACCGGAATTTCTCGAGTTCGTCAATCCGCTCGCGAGATATGGGAGTTTGAAGTTAAGGCATGGTTGAGAAACCATCAAAATTTGCGGAATCGGATACTCGAAACCAATAACTACTATGGTCTAGAGCAAAAATACACATACCGTTGTAATCGGGCGAGTTGCTACTTTCAGATGCAACAGGAATTTCTCGAGTTCGACAATCGGTTCGCGAGATATGGGAGTTTGAATTTAAGGAATGGTTGAGAGTCCATTAAAATTTTCCCAAGTCTGATACTCGAAACCAATAACTGGAATGGCCTAGGGGAAAAGTACACACACCATTGTAATCGGGCGAGTTTCTGCCTGCAGATGCAATAGGAATTTCTCGAGGTCGTCAATCCGTTCGCGAGATATGGGAGTTCGAAGTTAGGGAATGGTTGAGAAACAATCAAAAATTTCGCAAGTCTTATACACGAAACCAATAACTACAATGGCCTAGGGGAAAAGTACAGACTCCATTCTAATCGGGCGAGTTTCTACTTTCAGATGCAACAGGAGTTTCTCGAGTTCGTCAATCGGTTCGCGAGATATGGGAGTTTGAATTTAAGGAATGGTTGAGAGTCCATTAAAATTTTCCCAAGTCTGATACTCGAAACCAATAACTGGAATGGCCTAGGGGAAAAGTACACATACCGTTGTAATGGGGCGAGTTTCTACTTTCGGATGCAACAGGAATTTCTCGAGTTCGTCAATCCGTTCGCGAGATATGGGAGTTTGAATTTAAGGATTGGTTGAGTAGCCATCAAAATTTTCGCAAGTCTGATGCTAGAAACGAGTAACTGGAATGGCCTAGGGGAAAAGTACACGCACCATTGTAATCGGGCAAGTTTCTACTTTCAGATGCAACAGGAATTTCTCGAGTTCGTCAATCAGTTCGCGAGATATGGGAGTTTGAATTTAAGGAATGGTTGAGAAGCCATCAAAATTTTCGCAAGTCTGATGCTAGAAACGAATAACTGGAATGGCCTAGGGGAAAAGTACACACTCCATTGTAATCGGACGAGTTTCTACTTTCAGATGCAACAGGAATTTCTCGATTTCCTCAATCCGTTCACGAGATATGGGAGTTTGAAGTCAAGGAATGGTTGAGAAACAATCAAAATTTTCGGAATCTGATACTCGGAACCATTAACTACTATGGTCTAGGGCAAATATACACATACCGTTGTAATCGGGCGAGATTCTGCTTTCAGATGCAACAGCAATTTCACGAGTTCGTCAATCCGTTCGGGAGATATGCGAGTTTGAAATTAACGAATGGTTGAGAAACCATAACAATTTTACAAGTCTCTTACTCGAAACGAATAACTGGAATGGCCTAGGGGAAAAGCACACACACCATTGTAATCGGTCGAGTTTCTACTTTCAGATGCAACCGGAATTTCTCGAGTTCGTCAATCCGCTCGCGAGGTATGGGAGTTTGAAGTTAAGGAATGGTTGAGAAACCACCAAAATTTTCGGAATCTGATACTCGAAACCAATAACTACAAAGGCCTAGGGGAAAAATCCACATACCGTTGTAATCGGGCGAGTTTCTACTTTCAGATGCAACCGGAATTTCTCGAGTTCGTCAATCCGCTCGCGAGATATGGGAGTTTGAGGTTAAGGAATGGTCGAGTAACCATCAAAATTTGCGGAATCTGATACACGAAACCAATAACTACAATGGCCTAGGGGAAAAATGCACATACCGTTGTAATCGGGCGAGTTTCTGCTTTCAGATGCAACAGGAATTTCTCGAGATCGTCAATCAGTTCGCGCGATATGGGAGTTTGAAGTTAAGGAATGATTGAGAAACCATCAAAATTTTCGGAATCAGCTACTCGAAACAAATAACTACTATGGTCTAGGGCAGAAATACACATACCGTTGTAATCGGGCGAGTTTCTGCTTTCAGATGCAACAGGAATTTCTCGAGTTCGTCAATTCGTTCGCGAGATATGCGAGTTTGAATCTGAGGAATGGTTGAGAAACCATCATAATTTTCGCAAGTCTGATACTCGAAACCAATAACTACAATGGCCTAGGGGAAATATTCACATACTGTTGTAATCGGGCGAGCTTCTGCTTTCAGATACAACAGGAATTTCTCGAGTTCGTCAATCCGTTCGCTAGATATGGGGTTTGAAGTTAAGGAAAGGTTGAGAAACCATCAAAATTTTCGCAAGTCTGATACTCGAAACCAATAACTACTATGGCCTAGGGCAAAAATACACATACCTTTGTATTCGGGCGAGTTCCAGCTTTCAGATGCAACAGGAATTTCTCGTGTTCGTCAATCCGTTCGCGAGATATGGGAGTTTGAAGTTAAGGAATGGTTGAGAAACCATCAAAATTTGCGGAATCTGATACTCGAAACCAATAACTGGAATGGCCTTGGGGAAAAGTACACACACCGTTGTAATCGGGCAAGTTTCTACTTTCAGATGCAACAGGAATTTCTCGAGTTCGTCAATCCGTTCGCGAGATATGGGAGTTTGAATTTAAGGAATGGTTGAGAAACCATCAAAATTTATGGAATCTGATACTCGGAAACATTAACAACTATGGTCTAGGGCAAAAATACACATAACGTTGTAATCGGGCGAGTTTCTGCTTTCAGATGCAACAGGAATTTCTCGAGTTCGTCAATCCGTTCGCGAGATATGGGAGTATGAAGTTAAGGAATGGTTGAGAAACCATCAAAATTTATGGTATCTGATACTCGGAAACATTAACAACTATGGTCTAGGGCACAAATACACATAACGTTGTAATCGGGCGAGTTTCTGGTTTCAGATGCAATAGGAATTTCTCGAGTTCGTCAATCCGTTCGCGAGATATGGGAGTTTGAATTTAAGGAATAGTTGAGAAGCCATCAAAATTTTCGCAAGTCTGATGCTAGAAACGGATAACGGGAATGGCCTAGGGGAAAGGAGCACGCACCATTGTAATCGGGCGAGTTTCTACTTTCAGATGCAACCGGAATTTCTCGAGTTCGTCAATCCGCTCGCGAGATATGGGAGTTTGAAGTTAAGGCATGGTTGAGAAACCATCAAAATTTGCGGAATCGGATACTCGAAACCAATAACTACTATGGTCTAGAGCAAAAATACACATACCGTTGTAATCGGGCGATTTGCTACTTTCAGATGCAACAGGAATTTCTCGAGTTCGACAATCGGTTCGCGAGATATGGGAGTTTGAATTTAAGGAATGGTTGAGAGTCCATTAAAATTTTCCCAAGTCTGATACTCGAAACCAATAACTGGAATGGCCTAGGGGAAAAGTACACACACCATTGTAATCGGGCGAGTTTCTGCCTGCAGATGCAATAGGAATTTCTCGAGGTCGTCAATCCGTTCGCGAGATATGGGAGTTCGAAGTTAGGGAATGGTTGAGAAACAATCAAAAATTTCGCAAGTCTTATACACGAAACCAATAACTACAATGGCCTAGGGGAAAAGTACAGACTCCATTCTAATCGGGCGAGTTTCTACTTTCAGATGCAACAGGAGTTTCTCGAGTTCGTCAATCGGTTCGCGAGATATGGGAGTTTGAATTTAAGGAATGGTTGAGAGTCCATTAAAATTTTCCCAAGTCTGATACTCGAAACCAATAACTGGAATGGCCTAGGGGAAAAGTACACATACCGTTGTAATGGGGCGAGTTTCTACTTTCGGATGCAACAGGAATTTCTCGAGTTCGTCAATCCGTTCGCGAGATATGGGAGTTTGAATTTAAGGATTGGTTGAGTAGCCATCAAAATTTTCGCAAGTCTGATGCTAGAAACGAATAACTGGAATGGCCTAGGGGAAAAGTACACGCACCATTGTAATCGGGCAAGTTTCTACTTTCAGATGCAACAGGAATTTCTCGAGTTCGTCAATCAGTTCGCGAGATATGGGAGTTTGAATTTAAGGAATGGTTGAGAAGCCATCAAAATTTTCGCAAGTCTGATGCTAGAAACGAATAACTGGAATGGCCTAGGGGAAAAGTACACACTCCATTGTAATCGGACGAGTTTCTACTTTCAGATGCAACAGGAATTTCTCGATTTCCTCAATCCGTTCACGAGATATGGGAGTTTGAAGTCAAGGAATGGTTGAGAAACAATCAAAATTTTCGGAATCTGATACTCGGAACCATTAACTACTATGGTCTAGGGCAAATATACACATACCGTTGTAATCGGGCGAGATTCTGCTTTCAGATGCAACAGCAATTTCACGAGTTCGTCAATCCGTTCGGGAGATATGCGAGTTTGAAATTAACGAATGGTTGAGAAACCATAACAATTTTACAAGTCTCTTACTCGAAACGAATAACTGGAATGGCCTAGGGGAAAAGCACACACACCATTGTAATCGGTCGAGTTTCTACTTTCAGATGCAACCGGAATTTCTCGAGTTCGTCAATCCGCTCGCGAGGTATGGGAGTTTGAAGTTAAGGAATGGTTGAGAAACCACCAAAATTTTCGGAATCTGATACTCGAAACCAATAACTACAAAGGCCTAGGGGAAAAATCCACATACCGTTGTAATCGGGCGAGTTTCTACTTTCAGATGCAACCGGAATTTCTCGAGTTCGTCAATCCGCTCGCGAGATATGGGAGTTTGAGGTTAAGGAATGGTCGAGTAACCATCAAAATTTGCGGAATCTGATACACGAAACCAATAACTACAATGGCCTAGGGGAAAAATGCACATACCGTTGTAATCGGGCGAGTTTCTGCTTTCAGATGCAACAGGAATTTCTCGAGATCGTCAATCAGTTCGCGCGATATGGGAGTTTGAAGTTAAGGAATGATTGAGAAACCATCAAAATTTTCGGAATCAGCTACTCGAAACAAATAACTACTATGGTCTAGGGCAGAAATACACATACCGTTGTAATCGGGCGAGTTTCTGCTTTCAGATGCAACAGGAATTTCTCGAGTTCGTCAATTCGTTCGCGAGATATGCGAGTTTGAATCTGAGGAATGGTTGAGAAACCATCATAATTTTCGCAAGTCTGATACTCGAAACCAATAACTACAATGGCCTAGGGGAAATATTCACATACTGTTGTAATCGGGCGAGCTTCTGCTTTCAGATACAACAGGAATTTCTCGAGTACGTCAATCCGTTCGCTAGATATGGGGTTTGAAGTTAAGGAAAGGTTGAGAAACCATCAAAATTTTCGCAAGTCTGATACTCGAAACCAATAACTACAATGGCCTAGGGGAAAAATAGACATACCGTTGTAATCGGGGAGTTTCTACTTTCAGATGCAACAGAAATGTTTCGGATTCGTCAATCCGTTCGCGAAATATCGGAGTTTGGAATTAAGAGATGGTTGAGAAACCATCAAAATTTTCGCAAGTCTGATACTCGAAACCAATAACTACTATGGCCTAGGGCAAAAATAGACATACCGTTGTAATCGGGCGAGTTTCTGCTTTCAGATGCAACGGGAATTTCTCGTGTTCGTCAATCCGTTCGCGAGATATGGGAGTTTGATGTTAAGGAAAGGTTGAGAAACAATAAAAATTTTGCAAGTCTGATACTCGAAACCAATAACTGGAATGGCCCAGGGGAAAAGGACACACACCATTGTAATCGAGCGAGTTTCTACTTTCAGATGCAACAGGAATTTCTCGAGTTAGTCCATCCGTTCGCGAGATATGGGAGCTTGAAGTTAAGGAATGGTTGAGAAACCATAAAAATTTTGCAAGTCTCTTACTCGAAACGAATAACTGGAATGGCCTAGGGGAGAAGCATACACACCATTGTAATCGGGCGAGTTTCTACTTTCAGATGCAACAGGAGCTTCTCGAGTTCGTCAATCCGTTCGCGAGATATGCGAGTTTGAATCTGAGGAATGGTTGAGAAACCATCAAAATTTTCGCAAGTCTGATACTCGAAACCAATAACTACAATGGCCTAGGGCAAAAATAGACATACCGTTGTAATCGGGCGAGTTTCTGCTTTCAGATGCAACAGGAATTTCTCGAGATCGTCAATCAGTTCGCGCGATAGGGGAGTTTGAAGTTAAGGAATGGTTGAGAAACCATCAAAATTTTCGCAAGTCTGATACTCGAAACCAATAACTACAATGGCCTAGTGCGAAAATACACATACCGTTGTAATCGGGCGAGTTTCTGCTTTCAGATGCAACAGGAATTTCTCGAGTTCGTCAATCCGTTCGCGAGATATGCGAGTTTGAAACTGAGGAATGGTTGAGAAACCATCAAAATTTTCGCAAGTCTGATACTCGAAACCTATAACTACAATGGCCTAGGGGAAATATTCACATACCGTTGTAATCGGGCGAGCTTCTGCTTTCAGATACAACAGGAATTTCTCGAGTTCGTCAATCCGTTCGCGCTATATGGGGGTTTGAAGTTAAGGAAAGGTTGAGGAACCATCACAATTTTGGGAATCTGATGCTCGGAACCAATAACTACTATGGTCTAGGGCAAAAATACACATAACGTTGTAATCGGGCGTGTTTTTGCTTTCAGATGCAACAGGAATTTCTCGAGTTCGTCAATCCGCTCGCGAGATATGGGAGTTTGAAGTTAAGGAATGGTTGAGGAACCATAAAAATTTTTGCAAGTCTGATACTCGAATCAATAACTGGAATGGCCTAGGGGAAAACTACACACACCATTGTAATCGGGCGAGTTTCTACTATCAGATGCAACAGGAATTTCTCGAGTTCGTCAATCGGTTCGCGAGATATGGGAGTTTGAATTTAAGGAATGTTTGAGATTCCATTAAAATTTTCGCAAGTCTGATACTCGAAACCAATAACTGGAATGGCCTAGGGGAAAAGCACACACACCATTGTAATCGGGCGAGTTTCTCCTTTCAGATGCAATAGGAATTTCTCGAGTTCGTCAATCCGTTCGCGAGATAAGCGAGTTTGAAGTTAAGGAATGGTTGAGAATCCATCAAAATTTTCGCAAATCTGATAGTCGAAACCAATAACTGGAGTGGCCTAGGGGAAAAATACACATACCGTTGTAATGGGGCGAGTTTCTACTTTCAGATGCAACAGGAATTTCTCGATTTCCTAAATCAGTTTTTGAGATATGGGAGTTTGAAGTTAAGGAATGGTTGAGAAACCATCAAAATTTTCGCAAGTCTGATACTCGAAACCATTAACTACTATGGCCTAGGGCAAAAATACACATACCGTTGTAATCGGGCGAGTTTCTGCTTTCAGATGCAACAGAAATTTCTCGAGATCGTCAATCCGTTCGCGAGATATGGGAGTTTGAAGTTAAGGAATGTTTGAGATTCCATTAAAATTTTCGCAAGTCTGATACTCGAAACCAATAACTGGAATGGCCTAGGGGAAAAGCACACACACCATTGTAATCGGGCGAGTTTCTCCTTTCAGATGCAATAGGAATTTCTCGAGTTCGTCAATCCGTTCGCGAGATAAGCGAGTTTGAAGTTAAGGAATGGTTGAGAATCCATCAAAATTTTCGCAAATCTGATACTCGAAACCAGTAACTGGAATGGTCTAGGGGAAAAGTACACACACCATTGTAATCGGGCGAGTTTCTACTTTCAGATGCAACAGGAATTTCTCGAGTTCGTCAATCCGTTCGCGAGATGTGGGTGTATGAAGTTAAGGAATGGTTGACAAACCATCAAAATTTTCGCATATCAGATACTCGAAACCAATAACTGGAATGGTCTAGGGGAAAAGTACACACACCATTGTAATGGGGCGAGTTTCTACTTTCAGATGCAACAGGAATTTCTCGATTTCCTCAATCCGTTCTTGAGATATGGGTGTTTGAAGTTAAGGAATGGTTGAGAAACCAACAAAATTTTCGAAAGTCTGATACTCGAAACCATTATCTACTATGGTCTAGAGCAAAAATACACATACCGTTGTAATCGGGCGAGTTGATACTTTCAGATGCAACAGGAATTTCTCGAGTTCGTCAATCGGTTCGCGAGATATGGGAGTTTGAATTTAAGGAATGGTTGAGATTCCATTAAAATTTTCGCAAGTCTGATACTCGAAACCAGTAACTGGAATGGCCTAGGGGAAAAGTACACACACCACAGTAATCGGGCGAGTTTCTACTTTCAGATGCAACAGGAATTTCTCGAGTTCGTCAATCCGTTCGCGACATATGGGAGTATGAAGTTAAGGAATGATTGACAATCCATCAAAATTTTCGCAAATCTGATACTCGAAACCAATAACTGGATTGGCCTAGGGGAAAAGTACACACACCATTGTAATCGGGCGAGTTTCTACTTTCAGATGCAACAGGAATTTCTCGAGTTCGTCAATCCGTTCGCGAGATATGGGAGTATGAAGTTAAGGAATGGTTGACAAACCATCAAAATTTTCGCAAATCTGTTACTCGAAACCAATAACTGGAATGGCCCAGGGGAAAAGTACACATACCGTTGTAATGGGGCGAGTTTCTACTTTCAGATGCAACAGGAATTTCTCGATTTCCTCAATCCGTTCACGAGATATGGGAGTTTGAAGTTAAGGAATGGTTGAGAAACCATAAAAATTTTCGGAATCTGATACTCGGAACCATTGACTACTATGGTCTAGGGCAAAAATACACATACCGTTGTAATCGGGCGAGTTTCTGCTTTCAGATGCAACAGGAATTTCTCGAGTTCGTCAATCCGTTCGCGAGATACGCGAGTTTGA